>NC_068356.1:105186185-105466185 GCF_020536995.1 Dreissena polymorpha | reverse complement strand
CATTCCGTACACGAAAACCATCAAATTCTATTGAAAACATGTGTTTAATCAACAACTGACATGTGGATGATCAACTTCTCAACATACAAATTTAGTTTGATTATTTATGTCTGTTTGGTAAGTTTAAAATAAATGTTCTGTGTAGGTTCTTTGCGTAACACATATTTATTACAGAAACTTCACGATTCACACACATGTTTACAAGTTTGGACAAGGGTCAGGTAACCTGATTGTAGAAGACCTTCACTGCAACGGAACTGAGGCAGATATCGACGAATGTGCCTCGTATCCGTGGAAGGAAAATTCTGCACAGCCCCCTTGCAATTCGCATTCCTTAGATGTCGGAGTTAACTGTAGTAAGAACTTAGTTGTTTGGGTTTGTGACATTCGCTTCGTTATGATGAGCTTCCTTGCACTATAATTATTACACACTACATCCTATTGCGCGACAGGACGTCTATTTGTAGCCGTTGTATTCTTTTAGGACCTATTACTCCTATGCGTCTAGTAGGTGGAACAAACTATTCTGGAAGAGTTGAAATCGAGTATGAAGGCGCCTGGGGCACGATCTGTGACAGAGGTTTCGATATAAATGATGCGAAAGTCATTTGCAGAATGAAAGGATTCAATACAGAGTAAATATTGTTCTATTTATATTATCTTTAAAACGTCGTCGTTGCTTTAATTAAAATGTCCGTTTTTAATAAAGAGCTTTTTTTTTCAAATTTGCAATATGAAGTTTTCTAAAAATAGTGTCAGAAACTACATGGTTAATTTGTCATTTTCAGGAGTATTGAAATACGTTTAAACGGATTTTACGGAAACGGGAATGGCAGGATATTTATTTCGGATCTCCTATGTACTGGCGATGAACCAGACATTTCCGAATGTAGCGTGGGTCGTCGATGGAACAATACAAATACCCTTTGCACTAACATCAACGACGTAGCCGTCCAATGCAGTATGTATAACGTAAATGTATATTTCTTTTACTATAAGGAGATAATTATTATAATAATGATTCATTCGCGTTTTGTCTCACAGACACACCCGTACGAGTACGAGATGGTCTAACATTTTATTCCGGAATCGCCGAAGTTTATATCCATGGTGGATGGCGACGAATATGCAAAGACAATTTTACCATACAAGATGCACTTACACTGTGTACTCTGGCCGGGAAAAGAGATAATTATAATGGGTAAGTATAAATGTTTCATCTCATTCTATATGTTTTTATTAAAACTGAATACCACAACTGATATTGTTTGATATAGCCGCAATAAATACTGTAGGAACGTGACGATTCATGACCAGGATTTCGTCAATATGCCGTTTGAATATACACCTATTGGAGATTTTGGTTGCGATGGCAATGAAGATGATCTGTATGAATGCGGTTCGGGTCAGTGGGTGAAGTCACCAACGGCGTGTCCTAGCGGAGAAAACGTTGCTCTCAATTGTCGTAAGTTTCATGAAAGTTATATGCTGAGAAACTATGTAGTTAATTACGTCTGTGCTTGAAGAATTTATCATTATCACTAAGTATCGCCACTGATGTCATTGTTGTTGTTATTTTTATTGCGCTTTGTTAAAATCCTAGTGTCGTTGGTCATGTTATCACGATAGGTGTGATATATACCACAATGGCATCCAATGACTTTAAACTGTTAAAACAGGCTTTCCCATAGGAATCAACTCTAAATCAAATATATGTAATACTATGTACTTTGTCGTCCATATCAGTCAAATAAAATCAGCAACTAATAGTTTCTTTTGAAAGGTTGCATTGATATTAACAAAAAGTTATGTGCGAGATTGAGAAGATCAAAATCTAGATACACTAGTCGGTATGTTAAATATAATTTTACTACGATGATTGTTGTTCGTGATCTATATTATTCATAATGGCGCTGTTTGGAATTTATTGGAATATGTTTTGGTTTGCAGGTGCTCAAACACCGGTTCGATTGATGGAAGGGCTACAAGAAGCAGCAGACATTGAGCAAAAACCGATTAAAGGAAGAGTTGAAGTGCAGTACAGACGATACGATCAAGAGCTGCAAAAGTATCGCGATGACCACTGGGGGACAATATGTGATGATGAGTTTGGCGATGACGATGCATTGGTACTTTGTTCTATGATGGGATACTCTGTTGGGTCAGTTTCTCTCTAGTACTGTTTCAATGTATCTAATTTCTAAATTACTATCGGATAAATTACACAACAGATAACAAGTGATTACAAGTTGCTTTTTATTCTACAGTATTATCAAAATTTGAAACCCAAAATTATGGTTGTAAAAAGTTATTTACTATTTGTATTAAATATTTATTTTATATGAAACAGGAAGGTATATCGACCACACGAAGCTTACGCTTTGTTTGGAAATGAAACAATAATCTTGGACGACTTGCAATGTCTCGGAGTTGAAGAAGATGTGTCCGAGTGCAAAGCACGAGAGTGGAGTACCCATGACTGCGTACATGACGAAAACGTCGCAATTTACTGCAGTGAGCATTTATTGCATAATATTTTTATTTAGAAAACTGCTTTTTGCTTTCATAAAATTACAATCATATATAACTATTATTGAAGGTCTATCCAAATTTAAAAAGGACCGAACATAAGATTTGTTATAATGATTTTAGACTACCAGGAAAACATTGATCCGTGTGACAAAGAAAACTACAAGAGGCTTCCAAATTTAGAACTGCGATTAGTAAATTACAAAACAACTTCCAAACCAATAAACGATAACAAATTGTCGTTTAACTGGTACTTTGTTGGAAACAAGACGTTGCCTGACAAAGAACCGCCTTTTAACCGATGTGCTACTGTGTTTCCGGTGTTCAGCACGGGTAAAATATGAATCCTTTTTAACAGTTCGGTAAATGCGGTTAACGTTCTGGGCCATATCATAACTTTGTTATCGTGTATCCACGAACTTCTACTGAATGTTACCTTTTGTTGGGACATCATTATTGGTTGCATAAAGAAATTCTGGAAATATTTGGAGTTGCATTTTTAATCGCAAGTATATAAAGCAAATAATTAAGAACCAAAACAAACAGAACGACATTACACGTAAAATAATTACTTTATCTACGGTCTCCGCCTGGAAATAGTGCAATCCAAAAAATGAGTGGGGAATTTCAAAACGACTAAAAGACATGCCGAACCTTCTGAATTAAAGCATATACATATATATGTGTTCTATGATTTGTTTTATATTCATCCGTGATTTCATCCATCAGATCCGATTCCTGTGCTTGGTGCTGGGGTTAAATCACTGAAAGCTGAACAATCCGGCAATTCAAATATTACTTACGATATCCAAGCCAAAAATTGCGGGAGTTACTTTGTGTACAGATTAGGGCCAACAAAAACGAAGGACAGCGGTTATTGCTTTGGTAATCAACATGAATGTACATTTATATTGTTGCGTTTCCATCAAAATGATAGGTGAACGATTAATTTAATTATTATCAGTCAACTAACCAAAATATTGAATTAAAATGTTCTTGATTTGACCTTACACTTAAAGTGATATTATGCGCATTTAACAGTATATGCTGTGTTTATTGGTGTCTATCGCAACCGTTGTTTATTTTTGGTGTTCCACTTCGTATACACTTATATTTGTTAATGCAGCATCAACATACTAAAACAAAATCCCGGAAAGAGAAAAGAATGTAGTTGAATATCAACCGTACTTTCGTTTTGACAACTGACGACAGAAATGATTCGATGTACGATGTGAATCTAAACTTAGTTTTAGTGCAGTTTCGTTTATACGACACACGAACACTAACTCCGATCCTAATAAAAAGACAGTTCCGCTCGGCTTAGAGGACTGTAAAGTCATGTAAAATAGCGAATATAATATATATATATATTTTATAAACAACTGGTGGCAAAATGAGTTGCAGATAATTGGGCAGTTACCACATTTTAGCTAACTATTTTTACCTGTTAATTCTTTTTAGCTCAATTCAACAGTAAAAATGCGTATAATATAACCTTAACACAGATTGTTAAAACATACCGTAATAATAGGACTGGGCTTTGCGGAATTTCACTGCTTTTTGAGCAACAATTGTTATTAACAATTGCGTTGACTTTGTGATTGATGCTAATTTATTGTTTACTATGTTTTAATTGACGCTTTTCATTTACATATTTCAGGTATAGGCTCAGAAAGTAAGTCGCTTTTTTATGGTTAATACCTGATACGATGTATTTAGTGGGTTATTGGTATAATTGTAGTTAAACACGCGAGAACATAACGTAAATATTTAATTCTCCTTTTATGTCACTTGAGCACAACGATCTATAATTGAGAGTTTGGAAAAATTTAATTTTCTTCGTCTGTACGTGGGTACGTACGTGTCTGTGTTCGTAAAAAAAGGGCACCTTTCCTGAATGTGACGATACCTAACAGGAATGTTTCTTTGGTGATCCTCGTTAATAATTATTCGAATAATTTGGTCGAGGCGCCAGAAAACAGTTATAAAAATATCTATTCTCCTTTCCATATGGGGAAGAGATTTAAAACTTGGTATGAAACATCCTATTATGGTATTCTATAAAAAAAAAGGTTTAGATTAGTCCCTGTGCATAAACCTCACCCTGCACCGGGGGTTTCCAGTTTTATATAGACTTATATTGTGAATATATAACAGTCCGTTCAAGAAATCCTCTTCTAAGTTTAAAGAGTAAAAACAGGCCCTGAACATTGTTACATATTCTATAAAACAAGACATAGTGTCTTAATCATGGCACTGGCATTACAACTTGCCAAGACCATGATTTGTAGACTAATTTACAACAACATCTTAGAAAATATATAAGTTTAGAATAACAAGGCCCAGAGATGTAGCTATTGAGAGGTATAGTATGCTTCTGCTAAGCTTGTGTATAGCATCTCGAAAGTATACACATGAGCTTCAGCTTCTCAGTTCGTTTTTATGATCCTTGTTATCTCCTTGTTGGTAATATTTTAATGTTTTAATACTTTGAATATACACTAATATCATTTACTTCATGGAAGACAATCTGTAAGTTTTAATATAATTATGTTAACAACTCAAATTATTTCATAGGCATTTAAGTATGTTCAATTGTTCATCTGCTTATATATTAATTTACTTCAGTACCCCCACCAGCGTTTGTTGCCAGGAGCGTTATCACGGTTCTTGAGAATAATAGTAACTCGGTTTGGTTCAGATGCAAATTCGACCCAGATGCAGAACACAATCTAACTTATCAAGTTCAATGGCATGTTTCCGGAAATTCAGAGCATATTTTAACAAAGCAGTACTGTCAAAACACAAACATGCAGCCTTGCTTTCTTCCTGAGAAAGACTTTGCTGATATGCATGTTGGCATGGGAACGAACGTACGTTATTTGAAACGTTTAAATAACTTTCATATTAACGCTCAGATAGCACATCCCTTTTATACCTTGCTTATTTTTTAAACTTTAGTTATTGACATTATAAGTTGTCTTCATTTTATTATTTTGACATTTGCATAAACTATTTGAAGGTTTCATGCGCTGTTCGTGCGTTTAATGAAGAGGGTGGGCAACCAGGGCAGTTATCGGTGTTCTCGGAAACATATTTTGTGGGTATCAAGCTCCTAACACCGTACGTCTCCGTTCGAAGAGGTGAAATAAAGTCGATTGAATTACAGTTCACCGTTCCGATTTTCTGTAGGAACGAACTTGGATGCAAAGCCACGCTTGATTACTTTACTCCAGATTACGGCACGAACTGTCCAGGTAAAAGTGTATTTTATGCAAGATATAAATGCCTCGTTATTCGGATAACTGATACTTACAAAACAATAACGTTAATGCCATTTATTCTTTGTTTGAGATTAGCATCAAAACACACATACGACAGAACAAACCTCACGCACGACATAAGGCAACAATTGTGAATCGGTCAGTTAACGATGTATGGATTTCGCCTATACATATTCTGATAATATTTACTGTTTTCCTTTTAACTTTAATACAGCTGGATAAATACTGATTCAACGATGTATTTGAATGCATTATTCCGAATATGTTTAATTTAGATGTAGAAGGAGACTTTCCATCCGGATGTTCTCAAACAGTCGAGGCGCAACCGCTAGGGAAAATATTAAACGTTGATGTTGGTGCAGCCGAAACTGGCCAATACGGAGTTGCCGGAAAGTTCACACTTTTCTTACAAATGCACAAAAATGAAAACGTTGCATTTTTGGATGTGCCATATAAACTGCCAGCAATTGAGGTGAATACATATATTAAGGGACACCAATTATAAATATATGTAAATGCATGAGACGAAATACATTCAATAATTAAAAAATGCTTGTACAGTATAAGTAAATACAGGTAACCACATTATATATCTGTGTTTGCGCGTGTTTAATTCATACCGATGACTACGCGTCCGTGTTGAATGCAATACTGTTGTATATTTAGGTTGAAATTTTACCTGAAGCCGACAGACAGTGGCAAGGAAAATTGTGCGGTGCACGAAATGACCCGCACATGTACACTTTTGATGGCAGGTAATTACGAAATAAAGGAACCGTTAAGGAAGGATTGGTTTTATCTATTTACGTGCCTAAGAATAATACTTTTGTTTGCAATACTGCATTTATTCTAAAAGTTTGTAATACGTGTCGAGCTCGGTAGCGAATTCATGGACGAATATAATAAATTAAGGACGGCATGACATTTCTTTTTAGATCATTATACTTCAGTTGCGAACTTTAACAAACACGTGTTGAACAATCACAACAATCGTTTTTTAGAGGACTAATACAACACCAAGTTCTAAGTGTTATATTACACGCGTTTATATGTACCATTAATAATAATTTCATTAAACCACAAACCATCTATATGTGCATGTTATACATAAGGAATATTAAATGATTGTGTTGGATTGCATCATACAAGTTAATGCCGTTAAATGAAAGTTCGTTTCAGATCAAAATAATCAAGCAATATAACACGAGCCTTTCATGGTACCAGATTGTTTGTTTATAAACGAAAGTCTTATTTGACACTCTGGGTAATCCCAATGAAATTTAATACAAGCTTGTTGAAAATTGTTTTACGGTATTGACTGTTATTAGAAAGTAGTTTTGATTTAAATTGAAAAATACACATATATCTTTAACATTGCAAACATTTTGTAGATCGTATGAGCATCACGCTGAAGAGGGCGATTACATTTTGTATAAACATACAAAATATGAAAATATCGAGGTATACACTTTTAGCTTTAACATATTTTTTACTTTAAGATAAAAACAAACAAATGTTTAAACATGTGTTTGAATGTTTATATAATTACATAGACCAAGTTATCAACCCTAAACGTCCTTTTTTGTACTCTGGCTGCTGACTGTGCTCTCAAGCCGCATAGCCCTTTTTGTATTTTAACAAGGATCTCAATCCGCATTACCTGATTCTTATTCGAGCAATTGAGTGCATCTTTGTCACTTATTGTTTTATTTTTTCAAATACCTAAAAGTCTGTACATTATTTTTAATATAAACTTAAAAGCTAATTGCGTATAATGAGTTTTTAATATTTGTATACATTACGTTTTAAAACATGCTACACATAAAACCAATCAAACAGGTCCAGCATAGAATAGCCAACTGCACAGATGGTAAAAGTCTAGCTAAATGTAACTGTGGCGTTGCCGTAAGGGCCGGACGTGACGTATACGTCATAAACGTTTGTAACGGATACATCGACATTGGCTATAGGCAGTGCTGGGATAAAGCATTGACGGTGAAAAAAGAAAACGACTACACATACACGGTATACAAGTTTTACAGGGATCATTTAATTAAATTAAATATCTTTTAACTGAAGCAATGGTGTTATCGCTTTTAAAATAAATGCTTTTCGGTATTGCACAATATCCGCGATTTGTTTTAGGCAAATGTTCAACGATATTTATATTTATTGAAGATCTATCTACCATATGGAACTGCGGTCCGGACCCGCATAGATAGCGCTCCGTTTATGGGCGAAGCCGGTGGAAGGGTATTGGACATTTCTGTGAACCCTTCAAACAAAGATACAAACGGTAACAGTACAGGGTTATGTGGAAGTCTGAACAATGATCAATCAGATGATTTTGAGAATCAAGACGCTTTTATTAATATGTGGAAAGTACAGCCAAACGCATCTCTGTTCTCTAAAGATATGTACCATAAGGATCTTGATCCTTGGGTGTTTCCAACTTGCACGTGCAAGAAGAACAATATTGGAAACAATGATTATACATGTGACAGGAGTTTAACTGGATGTACACGAGGTACTTCAACAGGTTATCGCAGTTGTGATGAAGTAACAAATAGTCGACCCGTTCGTTCAGTAAGTGGACATGTTAAACAAAGACGTATGCGAATACCAGTGACACACCAGCGCAGCAGCAACAAATCTATAGTAAGTAATCCATTTAATAAATACTGAGAATTAATGTATAGATCGTTGAACTCGTCTAGTGCTTAGCCGTCTTAAAATAAAAAAAAGTAATGTACTTTTGCATACTTGAATATTTAAACACTTTACAGACTAAGAGGAGCACCAGCACTTGGACTGTTGAAAATGCGAGGCGTCATTGTGAAACCCAATTGGCTACGATACAAACCCTTTGCAAAAATATTCCAAACACTCACACAGACGTATCCGTAGATAACTGTGCATTGGATATAATGGTAATGCAGAACTACTCTATGTATTTTCTGGTTTCACTTAATTTACATACAGTATATTATCATAGAAAGGTAAATAATACAATTTTTTTTTAGAAGCATATTTCCTGCTGAAGTAAACTCCTTTTCTTTTACAGCTTGCGAACTCCACTGAATGGTTGTCCATGTCAAGGCAGTCTATGCTCGAAACATGCCAAAATGAAATTCATCGTAACAGTACTGTACTTCAGAATTTAATTGATAAAGCGGAGGGAAATCACACAGCCGACAATAACGGTACTACGAAAGAAGAACTCGAAAAACTCCAGTACTTACTACATATTGGTCAGGAAATTGAGACAAAGTTTTGCATCAATAACTGTAATGGTCGAGGACAATGCACTAACGGTAAATATTTTAGCTTTGAGTTATTTGTGTAACTACTTTTCACAAAATTATGTCCCTTATAGTTAAATCATGTCAGTAAATAATATGAACTACTTTATAACTGTTAAACCATGTCAACATTAAAATAATGTGTAACATAGAACAAATTAGACATGTGTTCTGAAAAGAAATTACAGATGAAATGAACGAGCTTCTATAACAGTTATCGTTCCAACACTAAAATATATGTGTGTGTGAATTTTGTTCGTATAATTATTCTTTTTTATATAAATATGTTTATACCAAGGCACACTTAAATCACTATTGTGACAAGAATTTTAACTAGCTCATTGTTGGTAGGTGCGTGTACGTGTGAACTGAACGTTGGCGCCATAGATTGTTCAATGGATTTGACCAAGCCACCGAAGATTGCGTTAATGAATGACGGTCTGTGTGATACGAATAAAACAGACTGCTCTGATATTGTTGTTATTGGCGGTGAATTTTTATCTTCGAACTTGACATGCAGATTGAAATGGTTCACTGTGAGTTTGTAAATTGTTTCATGAGTGTTATTTAAATAGAACTATTTATTAACTTTTCAATTTTTGTGATTGCTATCGTGTTGTCTTTGTAAACACATGACATATTCGGTAAAATGCAGGGCGTTGGAGTATCTATTGATATTGTATTATTACATATTTTTACGCTTGTTTTCATTAAGTTTACATTTACGTAGGTTTACATTAATGGAACTGTCAGCGATGATCAAACAGCATATGTACCGGGAGAGGCCGAAACACTAGGGACGGCAATTTGTCCTGCTAACAGATTACGACAACGTAGATCGAGTGCAAATACGTTCGTCCGAGGACTCCGTGTTTCCATCAGCAATGATGGATACCATTTCAACGAAGATCAACATGAATCTGTCTACATTTACAATTCTGAGTGCCAGTTGTACTATACTTATTCTGAGACAGAATCAAAGTTTACATTTGCGCTTAAAGTAATAATGGAAAATTTATTTTGATTGTAATTCAAGTCGATGCATACATTTGAAACTGTGTTTGTATTGCGTTCTAAAAGGCATGTCGTTTAAACTTTTATTGTGGTAGGAATACTTAATTTCACTCACTAACATTATTCTGCAAGCTTTATTTAAGACTGTTTTGTTTTCCAGGATGAATACTGTTTTATTGAAGACAAATGTTACATAAACGGTACCCTAGATGTATCGAAAGAGTTTATATGTAACCCCGCAACTGAAAAGACGTCGTGGACTAGATACGTACTTCCGTTGGGTCGGTGATCGTTTTTATTTTCTTTTATATTAATAGGCTGTAATAATTATGATACTTACGTGTTTTATTAATTAGCTTGTCCCTCAGTGTGTTGTCCATGTTAGTATATTGATCGCTTTTCCTACATTGCAAACCTTTTCACGTAGTAATTTTAAAATTCTATAAATACTTATTAAATGATTTACTTCAAGCAATACACATGGTTAGATGACTGAGTGCAGTGCTTTACATTTAAAACAATGAAGCTGCATTATCATTTAATGAATATACTGATCTTCCTCTAAGTCATCTTCCCGATATTGCTCTTTTCATTTGTCTAGGACATACTTCATACAAGCCAGTATGGTTTCCGGGTGGAGTTAACTGCTCAAGTTTAATCCTTTTATATTGTAATGTGCAATTCCCTATCTGCATTTGTTTCTTTATCGCCAATGTGTTATTTTTAAAGACACGTTCGTGGCACCTTGAATATAAACCGAAACATTATAATATGATGGATAGTTTTCGGGAGTGGCTAAGATAAATAACTCTGTAATCAATACGGAATTTCAGGACTCGTTGTTCACCAATATTCTGATAAACGTGTAGATGGATTGAGTTTAAACTTCATACATGGATAAACTGTTATTAAAAGTAGTTCAACTTTCGCTTTTATCCTATGAAAACACCCAAATGTAGGATATTTGAATCATGATTGCTGTAGTTACCCATAGATGTTTTGTTTTAATTTTTTTCCTTAAATTCGGGATTAAACAAACATGATTTTATTCCATTAACCTTGACATATGGTCTTGTCTACAATATGAGTTCGTTGCAATTAAACTTTTTTATTTTGCGTTTGTTGACGCACTCATTTTTTATTACATAAATCAATTTTACTACAGTATCACAATGTACAAAAAAGTATTTATCATGTTAACAGATTGTAATAACCCAGAAGCGTGTAAGACAATTTCCAACTCCGTATGCGAAGTAATTTCCGATGTTGCGAATTGCAATTGCAAAAGAGGCTACAAACTAGAGGGAGTTGTCTGCAAAAGTAAGATTGGCTTATTCAACTTAAAATGATAATATTGTATTAAAAAAAGAACAATGAAAATCATCAGAACATAAATACAAGAAAAGGTAAATCGCATTATTTCATTCAGAATTACATGTGCAATTTATTTGTAAGTATAGGTTATAGTCGAAAGCTGTTTGCACTTAAGAAATCGAAATAAAACCAAATGATCAAAAAAACGTTTTTTAACTGTTTAAATATCGTAGGCGTATTAAGGTTGGTAATATGGTCAGACGAAACGAAAATTTTCAAGGGCTGGGTATTAAAACAATTAAAAAAATATGTTTAAAAAAATCAATCCATCGACCATTTTATTTCAGAAATCGACAGTATTATCGATGAAATTCCGGGTAAGGAAATTCTTCAGGATACTTTTTATAACGAATTTTGTTTGATGTCATTTCGTCTCGAGAACAAATATAACTGTTCTTGGAAAATATCAATATGTCAATGGCCATATGTTATTCTGTACTTTATTAAATTGTGTGAGACAATGTAGTTCAAGAATAATTGCAACACAATAATGTGAAGCAATATATCTCGTAGGGAAGGTAATTTAAATAATATCTATGGTGTTTGGTAGGATACAGTTTATCTGTCAGATGTTGGGCAAATGTCTTATCTTAAATAATGGACATAGTGATAAAATAAGATATTTATCCTGCTGTTGCCTCTGAAATGTCATTAGTTTTACTTTGGCACAATATTATTTGCTGTGATTTGTTGAGTCTCAGACGGCCATGGAAGCTTGGCTGTAGAGATAACTCTAGACTACAAATTCCCGGCAAATATAAATATCAACTCTGCATTAACATTCGAGCGGTATAAAACGCAATTGGTCGAAGAGGTAATTGCATCTTTTTCTAGTAATTGTTATAATATCACCTGTATAAGATTTGCATATTTATAATATATAAAGAGATACATTATTCATTCAAAAGGTGTTTAGTCAATTACTTAAAAATTCAGAGATCACAAACATCTGTGCATCACTTGTTTTTACAAGTTGCATACCTTATGTTTTTGACTAACAGCTTTCAAGCTTCTACAAACATGAACTGGGGAATCGACATGACAAAGTGCAAATTAGAGACATCAAGTACGTATGAAATTAAAAAACCACGTGTGCATGAGTGGTGTATTGTTACAATTAAAGTTCTGAAAAATACATTGAGGTTGCAGTATATATATATATATATATATATATATATATATATATATATATATATATATATATATATATATATATATATATATATATATATATATATATATATAACAATTGGGTTAAAGCATACACAATGTAAGAAAATAAACGTGTTTATACCTGCAGGATTGGCAGTCTCATTGTTGATCACCGTGTGATATTTGTTCAACGCGAACATATTCTAAGCGATGTAACCCTAGCAGTTGTTAAACTATTCCAATCCAACATCACCATAATGGGTCAGAATGCCCGAATCATTGGTGTTTCGCTTGGGGAAGATAAAGGTATATTTTATCATACACATGCTCATGCATTACTTTCGTAACCTTCAAATATGTATACATGTTACAACATTGTCTTATTGTTTATTATTTTACCTAGTTCCACTTGACCAGGGCAATGACGCCAAATGTCGCGCGTTCACAAGTGCTTACCCCTGTCGACACGACGAAGAATGTATTATTGTTGAAGGTGTCCTTCGTTGCTTGTAAGTTCAAAATAATAATGCTGTTCTATTCGTTTCCGTGTAATGTGTATATATAGTGACATATGTTGTTTACACCAAAGTTTACAAATGCCATGTGTATTAACATACCAAAAAGTATCATGACTAAAAATTGTTATATAGTTTACCATAATACTTCTATTCAACTAACTTGCCATTATTCACTACGGTACCAATATGTGTCATACCACTATATCGCACGATTTTTGTTGCAGAAAAAAGACGACTGATTCTGGTGAGTAAATAGTTTTTATTGTTCATTTTTGTGTGTTTTTGCTATCGTTCTAATGCTGGTTAATTGTTCATTAAAGTAATGGACTGATACTATCAAATGTGTATTACCATACCGTTAGATAAATTATAAATACCATGCTAAACTATACATGCTCCTTTAATTATACTCAAACTATTCTTACACAAATTTTACACTGTTTTCAGAGGGAATTAAATTGTCTGTAATAGTCGCTTCTGTTGTTGGGTCACTTCTATTCCTGGTTATTGTGATTCTTGTTGGCGTAATTTGCAAGAACTATTCGCGGTCTTCAAAGGCAAAAATTGGCACAGCAAACCTGCAAGGCGTTGATCTTTGCAAAATACCCAGGCCCAAAATAACTGGCAGCGAGCTAGGATCTGAGTACAATATTGTAAAGCCGGACGCTCCAAAGAACAGGTGTTACAGCTTTAGTGTTCACTGTCGAATTAATAAGATTTAGTTATTGTATGTATGCCCTCAAAGCTCTGTTTTCATTTTAGAAAATAAAATGCCTTTCAGTTTATAAACCAATCGACTCAATTATATATTAATTACACATCCAAAAACATCGTAAATACACTGAGCACTTGATTCTACGCTTTTAAATTGCATATATATGTACATATTCTCTTTTTTTTTAAATCATTAACTGCAATAAACTAGACGAAGTTATGATGGAATTTTATATGATTGTAGAGACAAATGATGAGTGTATAAAATAAAATTAACATTATAAACACCAAATTTTAACTTTGAAATTGCTTTTTCAGGAGGAGGTATGTTCAAAATGAAAACACGTATGGCAGCTTTCCTGGCTTCAGCGGCAGTGTTTCAAATGACAGACTTTCAATCACAGACATGTAGCAGCAGTAGACCTTAAACCAACTATGCAACAAACCTTCCGCCTACCGTATCCTAGATTTATATATTCGGAAGCTTTATATATTTTACATTGATAAACATTAACTTCGAAACCTTTTGGTTAAATGCGAGGTGTATCATTGATTTATACAATGAAGGACATGATACAGACAATATTACATAATTATATGGAATAATTAATTGAATACAAATGTTTGACTTAACTTACTTTCTATCTATATTTAATCAGGATTTTTTAAACTTAATTTTATCTATATTTAATCAGTATTTTGTCTCATACTTTTCACCTATGATCGCTGTGGTTATTACATAGTATTGAATCATGATGTTGAAATAAGATTTTTTATTTCACTTGAATTTTTTCTTAATAAATTATGTAAACAATTAATGTAACCATTCGCAGCAAGTCCTTTGGAAGAGCAGAACTTTTTAAATATTGGAAACCTTACTTACTAACGGAATATCCCAGTAATATACATCTATTTTTTATTTTAATATTGTGTACAAATATATATTTTATCATATTTTTGGCTTTAATGTTCATTTTCCGTTTTTTTGTTTTATTATGCACATGTTTCAAGTGATTTGTTATTAAAAGTATTTTCAAATAATCTAGAACAGACTTTGTAATTAATTATTTCATAGTAAATTATCGTTCCGTATTAAACTTCTAAGCCCTATACGAGAACCGATCATTTTAAGTAACACGAGCCCCCCTATATTACCCTAATATTTAAGTGATAGGTTACCTCCATTTTCTTTTCTATCAGTAACTTAACGCACAGTAACTATTTAGTACGAAGTTGGTACAACAACCTAAAGGCAGTTATAATTTGATACAATTGCAACTTAAGTTCGATTCAACAGCCGTGAACTTATTCATGTGAAAAAGACTTTTAGGAAAATCCTTACCATAACAGCATATTTTGGTTCTGCATACAAGTAAACGGGTTGGTATCGGCATAGGTCTTGGAAAACCTCGGTTGTTATGAATTTAATTAAAGTTAACAACAATTGATATGTGATAATATTAACAGATAACTAGTAAATTAATTTTTTTTCGATCATATTGATGTGTTGGTTGAAGAAAAACCATTAAAGTAATTGTTCACATTAAAATCGTTCATATACACTTAAATAAGCATGTACCTGTTGGTAAAAATAATTGTTCAATCCTCGTCAGCAACAATCGTGCAAAAAACTACCATATTTAATACCACATATAAATACAAAAACTTAGGAATAGAAACAAAACAATACCTGCATGACGAAATGAATGGAAGATAATGATAGTTTGTCAAGTATTGTATTGTGTGAGTTCGCGTGAGTGCACATACTTTGACTGTTTTATTAAGTTGCTTTCCCACGATTGGTGAGTTAATATGCTGGGGTGCACGTCAAACGTATTACTGATACAATACAATTTGTGTTCCAGCGTGTTGATGGTTTATACCAAGTGATAATTAATCCCAAATCCGCTATAGTCAACGAATGTATTGTTTGATTTAAGTTCACTATGTTATTGTTTTTATCGTCTTGGACAAATTATTACTCGAAGATGAACGTAAAACGATACTTTTTAGAAATTGGAATAAGAATATTGTACTTTATGACATGCCATACCCTGTTTCCCATGTCATATAACCATTACGAATATTTTTTATCTTAAACATGTGTGATATACTTTGAAAGCGTTTTCATTGGCTTATTTTTGTTCGATTGACCAATCGCATTTTGTTATTTTGCTGAAATGACGTTGCAACGTCAAATGACGTCACGAAATGCAAACAACATTCGGGATTTATCATTATGTTTGCGTAAATATTTATTTAATTTGCTCATTTAAAAGCATGTGATAAAAAAGATCTGACACTCGTTGTCATTTCATACCATATTTTATAAAACTCGTCCAGGACATTCGTTAATAAGATCGCCAAAGGCTCGCTTACTAACAAAATTCCTGAACTCGTTTAATAAAATATGGTATGATATGACAACTCGTGTCAGATCCTATATATATTAAATGATACACATGGAACTACTTATGTAACACTGTATAATAGAACAATAAAATCAAGATCCAATTTCCATGTAAAAAGCCTGAATGAACTTAATGTCTGGTTTAGTTCAGTGTAAACCACATTGATTTACTTTTGTCAAATTAATTAAATAATTATTCATTAAAAAATATATATACTACGACTAGACGAAACATATAAAGCGCATTAATTCCTTTGTTATATTATAGAAATTACGGATAAATATTTCGCTTACACATAAGCAACAGACGGAAAGTTGTTTAAAAAAACATATAAAGCATTGCCTTTTACAAAATGTCTAGTTATAAGTCATATAAGTATATCCAATAAAAATGATCAACATCATCAACAAATTCAAAGGAAGGACAACTCATGACATGTTGGTGTTTTGACAATCTCTTTTTTATTTCGATTTACTGACTTGCTACCTTCAAAACCAAAACTGGTGTTCCACGATACAACAATATGGTCGCCAACGACTGCGAAAATAATCACCTTTTATAAGAGTTAACACAAAATGAGTCGTTGTGAGCTTCATGTTTTATTTCCTTATATTTAAGCTCACATAAGCATATATCAACATGAGTGAAAAAGAGGGATCAATTAATATGTGCACAAATGCATTTTAGTTTTTAAAAAATCATTAAAAATAATATTCCAACATCGTTGCATTTATCCATGATTTTACCCCTTAAATGTGGTGAAATATAAGCCTTTACAATTACAAAATTATATTACTTTGTTTTTGACGATGCTGTTTCAGCCGAAATTATATATTTTAGTTTTCACCATCAAACTTGGATAAAAACAATGTTTCATAAGTGATTTTATTGTATTTTGCAATATTCTATATTAATATCCGCAGTATTTTGATAAATAATCAATATTAAGGGGGATTTCGGAAGAATTCTGGGGGTTTCGGGGGATTTCGGTAATTACGGGGATTTCGGTATTTCTACACACCCCTCAAGGTTATACAACAATGGCGGCGCCCATGAATGTTCACACTCGTGTCAAAACTTTCTTACAGCATACATCGGCTTGTTTGGCTATTTAGAAACTGTCATTTAGGATATATGAGTTATTTATTAACTTAATCTCCGCAAATGTCAACAATGGATTGAATTCCAAATATACATTCGATGTGAATGCAGGACTTCCTGGATCTTAAGACTTGACAGCTTGACTGGTATTTTTAGTTATCAATTTAAGTCACATTTTGCTTTGGATATTGTATTCGAGCATTTTGCGACTTATTGAATGACTATGATACCCTATATCAACATATACATGGGGTTTGCAGATCACCAAGATGTCCTGAAAACATTGATTACTAAGTGAGTAAGTCTTTACTCATAGTACGGGTTTGTATTATTTCTTCTTTCTATTATAGTACAGTCGATTGGTGTATAGCAAATTTTAGTGAGTAACGGATAGGTTAAAAGTTTTTTGCAAAATACTTTTATGTATGTAAAGATTTATAGTGAATACAAAATGCCTATCATTGTTCAGTCGATTCATGTTTTAGTTGACGTGTATCAATGTTTAACCTACAATTGTTTCTTTTTTCGAAAGCAAAACAAGGTCACGTTATGTACCCACCATTTTTGTGATGAAAGGAAATGTGAAGACGTATGATTTCCTGAATTTTGCAGATTTTGTTTGGTAAACATTATGTTTATTGATGTAATATTGTAGTATAATGTGTCCTTTCTAACAGTAAGAATGCTCAGAAACCAAATTGTTGCCTACCACATAAAATAAGCATGAGAGCTGCAACTCGTGATTAAGTGAATAACGGACATGTGGCGACACATATTCGGGAATGTGGGGATTGTCTCAAACTAAATGAAAACTCAATTGAAGTTGTCCAATACACATGTGGGTTGGCGCGTGGCTATGATATTTATTAGTAAAAACATACTTTTGAATGAAAAATAATAAAATTATAACGAAAAATAGATTTCTATGAAAACATAGTTTTCACTATCAAATATATATATATAACAAGGTATTCAACTCAAAACGACCCGAATATAGGGTGCATAGCTTTAAACAGCCAATACTTCTTCAATTGTGCAGCAATTTCCATGAACTCGGTCTTATTAAACAAAGAAATGAAGTTCCCTTTCTGGAAATGTACATATCTTGCAATATGTTTTACAAATGCTGGGTAAAATTTCAAGAAATAACACGATACACATGTAATCCGATAAAAACCTAAGCGATCCGGTAATTGCTGAATCAGTTTACCCGGAAATTTGCGCTGTAAACAAAAAATATTTGTCGGAATTTTAAAACCGCTGGCATGTTTCAATAGGAAAGGCATTTGTCTTTCGAGGTTTAAAGGTTTAATTACTGAATGCATGGTGTTTACGTTGAAATAAGACTCGAAGTCCTTAGCTATCAGTTATACACCAATCGACTGTATTAAATATCATTTTTAAGTCAAATTAACTGTGTGACAGTTAAAGAGACATTAATTGTGGCCAGTTTGGATCCAGATCAGCCTGCAGTTGCTTGAAAGCTGTTTGCTTAAAAGCGGTTTTCTGACAATAACAAATAGTTTAATTGGATACTGATTAGACTGCCCTTTCCCTGTGACCTGGCTCAAATAATAGTATTGTCATTAATAAAACGATTTTATTTCGAACATTAATCAAGTGTTTTTTAGCTCCACTGGCCAGAGGCCAGCGGGGCTTATGTCATGGTTCTGTGTCCGTCGTGCGTGCGTCCGTTCGTTAACTTTTTTTTAAACATCTTCTTCTCCTAAACAACAAGTCCAATTCTGATAAAACTTCTCACAAATGTTCCTGGGGTGAACCTCTTTCAAATTTGTTCAAATTATGCCCATGGGATCAAATTTGAACTCGCCCTGGGGGTCAATAAATTGAACATATGCTTATATAAAGCCTATTTTGTGCAAACTTTAAAAATCTGTTTGTCCATAACCATTGGGCCTAGTGCTACCACATTTGGTATGTAGTGACATCTAATAGTCCTCTACCAAATTTGTTCAAATTATGCCCCTGGGGTCAAATTTGACCCTGCCCCGGGGGTCACAAAAATGAACATATGCTTATATAAAGCCTATTTTGTGCAAACTTTAAAAACCTTCTTGTCCATAACGGTAGGGCCTAGGGCTACCAAATTCGGTATGTAGTGACATCTAAGAGTTCTCTACTTAGTTTGTTCAAATTATGCCCCTGGGGTCAAATTTGACCCTGCCCCGGGGGTCACAAAAATGAACATACGCTTAAATAAGGCCTATTTTGTGCAAACTTAAAAAACCTTGTCCATAACCGTATGGCATAGGGCTACCGAATTTGGTATGTAGTGACATCTAATAGTCCTCTACCAAATTTGTTCAAATTATGCCCCTGGGGTCAAGTTTGACCCTGCCCCGGGTGTCTCAAAAATGAACATATGCTTATATTGGGCCTATTTTGTGCAAACTTAAAAATCTTATTGTCCATAACCGTAGGGCCTAGGGCTACCAAATTTGGTATGTAGTGACATCTAATAGTTCTCTACTTAGATTGTTCAAATTATGCCATTTGGGTCAAATTTGACCCTGTCCCGGGGGTCACAAAAATGAACATATGCTTTAAAAAGGCCTATTTTGTGCAAACTTTAAAAACCTTCTTGTCCATAACCGAATGGCATAGGGCTACCAAATTTGGTATGTAGTGACATCTAATAGTCCTCTCCCAAATTAAGCCCCTTGGATCAAATTTTACCGTTCCCCAGTGGTCACAAAATTGAACATTTGCTTATATTGGGCCTAATTTGTGCAAACTTAAAAAATCTACTTGTCCATAACCATTGGGCCTATTTGTACCAAATTTTGCATGTATTAAAATCTTAAAGTTCTCTACCAAGTTTTTTAAATTATGCCTCTAGGGTCAAATTTGACCCTGACCCGGGGGTCACAAAAATGAACATATGCTTAAATAAGGCCTATTTTGTGCAAACTTTAAAAATCTTCTTGTTCATAATTATAGAGCCTAGGGCTACTTAATTTGGTATGTAGTGACATCTAATAGTCCTCTACCAAATTTGTTCAAATTATTCCCCTGGGCTCAAATTTGACCCTGCCCCGGGGGTTACAAAACTGAACATATGCTTATATAAAGCCTCTTTTGTGCAAACTTTAAAAACCTTCCTGTCCATAACCATTGGGCCTATGGCTACCAAATTTGGTATGTAGTGACATCTTATAGTTCTCTACCAAGTTTGTTCAAATTATGCCCCTGGGGCCAAATTTATATATAAAAATGCTCACCCTTCCAACTTTAAGCGTCCAGTGGGACGAGGGATAAAAAGAGAAAGTCAAATGCTTGAGTACATTTCAACCCATGCGCATTGCACGCTTTTTATGCCCCCCCTTCGAAGAAAAGGGGATATATTGTTTTGCTCATGTCGGTATGTCCGTCCAACCGTATGCCGTATGTCCGTCCACTAGATGGTTTCCGGATGATAACTCAAGAACGCTTAGGCCTAGGATCATGAAACTTCTTAGGTACATTGATCATGACTCGCAGATGACCCCTATCGATTTTGAGGTCACTAGGTCAAAGGTCAAGGTCACGGTGACATGAAATAGTAAAATGGTTTCCGGATGATAACTCAAGAACGCTTATGCCTAGGATCATGAAACTTTATAGGTACATTGATCATGACTCGCAGATGACCCCTTTTGATTTTCAGGTCACTAGGTCGAAGGTTAAGGTCACGATGCCCCAAAATAGTAAAATGGTTTCCGGATGATAACTCAAGAATGCTTATGCCTAGGATCATGAAACTTCATAGGTACATTGATCATGACTTGCAGATGACCCGTATTGATTTTCAGGTCACTAGGTCAAAGGTCAAGATCACGGTGACTCAACTTAGAAAAATGGTTTCCGGATGATAACTCAAGAACGCTTACGCCTAGGATCATGAAACTTCATAGGTACATTGATCATGACTCGCAGATGATCCCTATCGACTTTCAAGTCACTAGGTCAAAGGTCAAGGTCACGGTAACTAGACACAGTTAAATGGTTTCCGGATGATAACTCAAGACAGCTTACGCCTAGGATCATGAAACTTCATAGGTACATTGATCATGACTCGAATGTCAAATGTCAAGGTCACAGTGCCAAAAACCGTATTCACACAGTGGCTGCCACTACAACTGACAGCCCATATGGGGGGCATGCATGTTTTACAAACAGCCCTTGTTTCACATACAAAAACAGTGGAGCGATACAGGGCCATCATGGCCCTCTTGTTTCTGGTCCCTCGGGATCAATGACTCCAGCACTTTCTTGTTGAGAATTGAATACTGCTTAAGGCGATGCTAGGGGGCGTGAGAGATGTTGCATCTTCCATTATCTCTCATGAACTGACTCAATAATACCGAGTGAGCAATATTTGACTTAATTTTTGGTTTGGTTGCTCTGACTAGGGATCGAAACATTTCAGAATCTTCCTAAAAGCTTAGTGTTAGAGTGTCGTCTTTGATTGCAGGAGGATGTGCTGCGGGTTCGATCCCTAGAAGCGACATTGAAAACTAGCCAACTTTGTTATCTAAAAGGCTGCTAAACCTGATATACTAAGATAATGTGAATTTTCTCTCACATGATGGTCATCAGTTATATTATATAAAAAACTCACAGCAGTAGTAATCAATGGGACAATAATTAATGAACGCATCTTTCATTTGACTTTGACACTTTGAGTTTGACATGGCCTAGATTGAAATATGTGACTTGACTTTGGGTCAAGTTCCCCAGGGGAACTACGTCCCCGTACCCCCATTTTTTTCCGTACCAAAATTGTTTCGTACCCAATTTTTTTTTCGTACCCAATTTTTATTTTGTTGCAAAAATGTTTTCGTACCCAATTTTTGTCGTACCCAATTTTTTTCGTAACCGAATTTTTTTTGGCATAATTTTTGTCGTTCCCAAAATTTGTGTACCCACATACACAATTGTAATGATGTAGATCAACTTAAATTGATGCTTGTATATATCCATCCTCTTCAAAAGCATCGTCACACCAGTACTGTCAGTACTTTAATTAATTTCGGAAGTGGAATATCTTTTGGTAACCAAAATATTGATTGTCAGTGAGGACATGGTTTCTTGCATCGACATGTAAATGAGATTGTCACTTATAAAAACAATATTACATAATTTCGAGAGAGATTTTCAAGATTCATAGCCTTGTAATATTTGACTTTTGAACTTTCAAGAAGCGATGCATGGAACAAAAAACCCATGTTTCAATAACGTTAAATCATTACACTTGACCAACTAAGGTTCATTTAGCAAGACAAACAATGCGTCAGAACATACATAAGACATGGCATTCATATGTCTATATTCATTTGATTAGTTTATAAGATATTATGTGTAATTGATAGTGAATGTAATCATTTCCTCTAAGTTTTCTTTTTAAGATTCTATTTCGTCAAACTGCCTGGTAATAACGCCTGCAGATAAACTAATTGTTCTGCTGAAGAGAAGTAAGTTGTAGATCACAAAATATAACACAATAAAAATGCAAGTTGTAAATTAGGTGTGTCATGACAAGAACTGATTTCTTTCGCCAATGTGTTTAGGGCCAAAAAAAGAATCATAGTAAATGATTGATATCGAATATTGAATTAAAAGAGATACATAATATCATACTTTATTAGCAATTTAATATGGATGTATCATAATCTGCTTTTCAATTATACATTAAGGTTGTTTCATAGCATCTGTTGAACCTAAATATGCTTAACATTATATAGCCTAGAAAGATATTTATATTTACATTTTCTGAACATGTTTTAAGTATTTCCTAATGGAATTTATTTTGCAAAAACAATATAAACAAATTTGATAAAATCAAGTAAATGCTGTATTACCCGTGCTTATTCTCGTTTTATAAATGAGTCTTTGCGTCTGGACAATATATTGTAAGAATGTTAAATGAATGTGACTGACAATATTGCTTTGATAATATAGACTAGGTTTTAATTATAATCCGTGAAACTATGTCTGTGTTTCGAACGAACGACACATATTACTCTAGAAGGGAAACGCACTTGTTTGGATTTGAAATTTTCTGGCTGTCCACCTTTTAAACACTGACTATTTGGTCACAGTTCTTTGCGCATCTCATGTGATATCTTCATTAGATAAGTGACTAAATAGAATCCCAAAACATCATCTTGGTAAGTATACTTTTTTTTAAACACGTGTAAAACTAAATTATTATACACATTTCCTTATCTTTTGTATAATATAAATAATAGTAGAAATACCTTTTTTATTCGCGATTTAAACATAGTTTGTATGCAATAACTCACATTATTGCTCAATAATAAATTTAACATTTAATAAGCAAGCAAATGTGGTATTAAACTAATTTTACGTAAAACTAAACTTTGCAACGGCGAGCATTTATCATTTGGATCAAAATATGTTTCATCTTCTTCCAATTTACGATCGCTGGGGATGTCAGCGTTTTTGAGACATTGAACTGCTCGACTATTTGAAAAATGATAAGTATATCTTCTGGACGCGCAAATTACCTCATAACTCAAAACAATAGGTTTCCTTAAATCCTAATGTTCGTACATAAACTATGAACGAATATTTTCATCAATGATATCAGGTGCAATCATACGCGTAGCCTTGTTTTGTATATGTTCACCAATTTCTTGATCAGTTTTGTATTTTGACCAGTTCTCAATCCGTATTGCCCTGTTTTGTATATTGACCAAGTTCTTAATTCGCAAAGCATTGCTTCGTTTTAAATCAGTTTATTCCCCCTTTAATTACACATGTTTCAAAGCTTTCTTTCTAAACGAGAAATGTCTCCATATAAAAATATGTACCAACATGGCATATATATTTGTTATCCCCCGTCAAAGACGGAGGGATATATAATTGGCGTTGTTCGTTCGCCCGTCCGTTCGTCAGTCAGTAAGTCTGTCATTCCGTCAGTCCGTCCGTCCGTCTGTCACAAAACGTTTCTTAGCTATATCTCAGAAACTATATAAGATATCAACATGAAACTTGTTTTGTGTATATATATATATCAATGATGAAAAGTGCCATGCACATGCACATAACCCTACACATTTTAAAATAAGATGTATTGCCCTGTGTTGTTTTGGAAGATGTTACTTTTCAGGGCTATATCCCAAATACAATACAAAACTTCACTATGAAACTGCGTGAATATATAGATATCAATGACGAGAATCGCAATGCATAAAAACAATTAAATATTTTTAGGATAATACCATATATCAAGGGATTTGCACCCATGATCCATTAATAAACTTTATTTGGCGAGGGATATCAATTCAACGGATTTGCTTGTTTCTACAAGCATTTACACTATATGTCACGACGCCATTTACGTATAGTTATTTTATGTTTAATACATAACTTGATACAACGATACTAAAATTTGAAAATATCAAATAGGTCTCACACAGAATAGCTAACCGCACAGACAATAACAGTCAAGCGAATTGTGGCGTTATCATGAGGGTCAGACTAGAAATCTACGTCATCAACTTTTGTAAAAGATACATCGACATTGGATATTGGCAGTTCTAGGATTATGCGTTGATGGTGCAAAATGAAAACGACTGTACATAAACGGTATCAACGTTTGGAATGGAATATTTAAGTCAGTTTAATATATATTTACTGAAGCAAACGTGGTTTATAAGAAAATGGTATCAAACAATACAATATCCGTTACACATTAAATACGTTTGACATTGCGGAAGTTTACGGATGGAAAAAAGCGAACGATTTGAAAGGTTGTATGGTCGTTCAAAAGGCTACATACATCATCATATTAAATTTTTGTAGAACATCCATGGATTTATCGAAAGAGTTTTCTTAGTGACAATAGCTGTCTTTTCTTCACGAGCCAGAATTCGTTAAAGAAGTTTGTGATATGAAAATCCACTTTTTCGAGTCCACCTTGGATGCAAATGTTGAGGCGACTTAATGGCTAAATAAGTATACTTTTACTTACATATTTGCGCATTTCATATTACAAGGTGGCGCACACTGATTTGATTCATTTAGGCAATGATTGATTTAATTAAACTTCCATTGCTGTGCATGTATATCAACCTTTTCAACGTAATACGTCTGGACTTTGGTTCCCGACCATTCTGCACATCACGCTTGCGTCCTGAAAAGTCAGGAGGTTGTAGCATACTTTCTTTCTAATCGCTGATGGTAAAAGAGTCCCGATTAAATATAAAAAATACCGAAATATTAAAAGCACTTTTCATATGAGTTTATTTATGTAATTTAATATATAGAAATCAATATACATATTGTAAAATTAATACCCTTGACAGAGTTTTCTCTTTCTTTAACATTAACTCTGGCGTCTGTAAAACATGCGTTAATATACGCAAATGGATTGCGGCCCTTGACGTTAAAATATAAAAATAAAATGAGCGTTTTCTGACTTTTTGATTTTTAATTTGTCGATTAAACTAAAATAAATGTGTGCATTTGTAAACATTTATCGTAGCATTGTACAATATTAAACCTTCATCTAAGTAAATAACATGTATCACTTAATATGAGCAGATAGGGTTGAATGGTAACTTGTCAGAGCGCAATTGTGTGGCTAACTGTTTTGTTACATATGCATCCAGAGATTATCGTCGTTAAATAACAAAAATAGTTCATACAATTGTTGAATATAAACATTGGTCCCTTTGGAACACTACGGAATAAACTCATTTTGATTGCTGTGGAAAATAACTGGTTCTTGTCCAGTGCAGTCAAAACCATGCGTTTTATATTAGACCACTTCCGAATCTTCCATATTTGTAAACGGAAATATTGTTGAAAATTATACTCTGATCATGGTATGTATCAATCTTTTGCTGGTCAAAATATATTGATATTTTCCATTATAATAATGTTTTAAAAATTTGCTTTTCTAAAGAAACGGGAAAATATTCTTTCTCATTTTGACATTTTCAAAACAGTGTACTATTTTTTTTTAACCTATTTATTTAAACTCGATTGCATAACAAGCCGAAGCTTATATGAAACGCTCTCGAGTCCGTTTCCGTGGTGTCTATGTGGTACAGTTTGTATTTATGAAAGTACATGTGATCGGTTCTATATATATAACCAAATATATACCCTCGGCACATCCTAGCCTCTTGCACTCCACCACAGCTGGCGTGATATCTATGAGTTCAGAACACACCATTTCCCATACAGAACCAGTGAATATTGCAAGGCGACCATAAAACTTTGTTGAGGCGAGCATACAACTTTGGTGGACCATTTGTTAGAAGAACTTCAGATTCGAAAAATGTATTGACATATTAGTTTGCTCAGATCTAATATTTCCTGCAACAAAATACGTTACATTATTATGCATCTTAATCTACATTTATTTATCAATTGCAAACACATACATTACATCTACTACAACAAACATAACCTACTAAAAAATGCATGATATTTGATTACGAATACGTACTTCATTCCTGTAAAGTATCATCATTGTGATAGCTCCAAAATGTGCGCGACCATAAGCTTAGAATCATCAATGCAAATATTGGTGTTATAATAATTTTTGTTTAATCACTATCGAAGCTTTTCCTAAGTTAAATTGATTTATCTTTATGTTATTTGTTGTTAAGATTTTATAATTCATATCAGGACTGCCAGCGGTAATATTAATTATAAACTCTTCGAGACTTTAAATTTAAACAACAATTAACGCGTGATCATACTTATCACTGAAATCCAACACTTTACAGATAACCTTACTTCAAGTTCATCGAAGCCGTCATAACAAATCGTCCCCCACTGTCCTCCACCTCAAAACGACCGACTAGGAAATGGTACCGTTCACAAGCAAAATTGGTTTACCTGTATAAATAACATGAACAAAACCAATAACAACTTATCAACATTTATCAATAACCAACAGTATTATCAAAATATGTTTAAACAAAATTTATGGAATACATGCTTAATTTTACATTACAACAATAACTTAATGCGGAATAGGTCTGTAAGCAGGTCACATTAATTGTAGACAGTATGAGTGAATAATTTAGTAATCACTCGTTTATATTGCATTGTATTACAAATTGGTTTACGAGAAAACAAGGGCTGTTTTTAAAACATGCATGCCCCCCATATGGGCTGTCCGTTGTAGTGGCAGCCATTGTGTGAATACGATTTTTGTCACTGTGACCTTGACCTTTGACCTAGTGACCTCAAAATCAATAGGGGTCATCTGCAAGTCATGATCAATCTACCCATGAAGTTTCATGATCCTAAAAAGCATGAATTTTAATCGTACACATTACATTTTAGAAGAACTTTATACCTTATTCATCAATTGTGTCATTCAAAAGCGAAATTTCCACAAGACATTTATGTTCACAAAGTCAATACTTTAAGCTAGATTCCATCATCCCACAGATTGGCTTCTGAAATGGTGCCGCAAAGAACGCTTCCCACTGTGAATGTGCGTGAAATATAAATAAATAGTTATACACATGCTAAAATATTTACTTAACGAGTCATTAAGTGTGTATAAAATAATCAAATAATAATAATGTAATATATGCAATGCACATTATAGGTTTAATTTACACAAACAACCTTAAATTTCATTCGCATTCGGGAAATACTTAACTACAAGTCGACCTTGAAAAAATAAATGAGTAGATTGTGTGGTTCTATATAAGTGTCTTATTACCTATCATATTTGGAATGAAAATGTGTAACATGCACAGTCATATACTCGGATTTTTATTTTATATCAACAGCTCAAAGTTTAAAAATATGTATAACTTAGTTTATAGCGTTCATGCAGCAAACATATGCGTAGGTTTTAAGACATTTTTTTTCAAAACATTATTTGTAAGGAGATGATTTATACATTTTGATTCATCGAAGGACAATTTATGCCAACGTCTTCAGCGAGATTGCAGTCCGAGACAATCCAAGGCTCATTGCTACACTCGGATATTATTCTTAATTGTTTTTATTGCACATTAACTACTTAGCATAACTACTCATGTCCCTGGACCATAGATATTCGACGGAACGTCTTCTGCATTTATATTAATGAAAATACAAATATTATTTTGGTGGAATGATGAACCACGTCTTACCCATGTCCGTAAATCCGCAGACAACATTGGCGCTGTTCCCCATTACTTCCACTCCACTTGACCCGAGTATGGCTACCAACAAGGCGGATATTGCTAACAGCAACAGCATCCATGTTTTGTAAAACATAAAAACTAATGAGTTTCTTAGTACTATTTAGAAAGGTAGAAATTCATTTCTGTAATTATGTTCTGCACTACCTTGAGAAAATTTATGTAATAAATTAAATGGAAAGAATATCAAGCAAATTCCCGATGTTCACTTGAGTACTAATTGTCTATATTAGCAGATGTTAAACCAAAAGTTTACATTTTTTTGCAGCAAAGAAGTTTCAATTTTAATAATTAGACCTCATGCCTACTTCAAGAGACACAGGTTAAACGTAAACATGCATACTTTAAACACCACACTAATGACACAACATTCACAGTGGATAAACTCCCCCATGCCTAACACCCGAACTACCACCACGACACTTCGAGGCCCAGCATCAATATGAAAGTTGACAAAAAGTAACAAAGAGCCGACCCGAAGTCAAGCCCCGATCTAGGATCAGCAATGAGAGCCGTTTACATTTCTTCCTTGGAACGTTAAAGGTTTATGCTCTTAACTATGCGACCCTGACGTTTCATACTACACATATTTTTACTTTGGACTTTTTGTGTAACCTGACATTCCTCACGTGAAAATATAATATTGGAAGGTTTGGGACACTTAAAATGTTCTAGACCCACATTTATCAGAAAAGCTTTACTAAATGGTGGTTGTCTTGTTGGTTACTATTAGAGGAATGACTCGTTAATATTCTGGCTAAAATATTTCTTTAATGCGTCGCAACCGTCTTAATAACTGATTCGAGAATAAATGCATTTTTAATTGATGTCAATTTCGTTTTAGAAATAATCATATTTTGTCTGACTTTACATCCTACATAATGAAATGATAAATGTTTAAGCGAAGAATTAAAATATTATTTTGTGCCTTTAAAGTCTATGAAAAATAATAAGATACTGTCATTTATGATGTTCTATAGATTAAACCTGTGAACTCCTATTTTTAAACGCATCCCCGTAGTTTAAAATAAAAATAGAATTGTATAAATGAATTCTCTAAAACTACAGATCTCAAGATAAAAGTCGGGAACACTAATGTGTATTTTTAAAAGTATACATGTATACTATTAACACATGGGAACTCAACGGTGACCATACTGAGAAAGTAAATGTTTTTATTGTATTAGAGTGTAAAGTGTTTCTATAACTATTCACTTAATCATGCAATTAAAGCAATGAATGAGCATTATTTCATTCTTCGACAGAATCAAAGCTAAAATGTAATTAATTGCAACATTAATTATCAAGTATGACAGCGAAGTCTGTGGAATTTATCATATGATTGAGCTTGATAATTTGCTTTTAAAATTATGCAATACTGCTATACTAAGTGAACTTGGTCGCTTTCCATTATCTGTCAATTTGTACAGAACGAGCCCCTTAACCAATGGTGTAAAATCTGGAGATCACATTACACTTTGATAAATACAGTATTTAATACTGAAGTACTTATTATGCTTGATTACTTTTTGATTGCTAGCAAAATGTGTTGGCCAATTTGCTGTTAAAACTACACTTGATTCACTTGGTTTCAGTAATGTATTGTTCACAAAAGTGATAGCATTTATATTCTGAAACAAATGGTCCGTGATGTTTACATTCAGCCTTGTTTTAAATGAATGCAGTCTCAAAGTGAGCTTAAATATTATATCACATTTAAAAAGAAATTGTGTTGTGAAACATACTTGAATTGTAAAGATAACGAAACTCATATACCGTATTTCAATTGAGTTGATTCCGAGATTATGTTCGCATCATCTAGACATAGAAAGAGGGAGATTGATTAAAATTGACGTCAATTTGAATTTCATTTTCTCAGTGTGTAGGCTTACGTAACTTTATGGGCTCTCAAATGGATGTTAATGGATGTAAACACATCGGTAAGTGTTTTTTTTTCCAAATAACTTTGTGAAACCATTTTCTGAACAATTTCAACTAGTGCATAACATACAGTTTTATGCGGATAATGGTAATGCGAAAAACATCAGAATTACTTAATTTGACAAGAGAGGTATTGATGCAAAGCATCAAAGGGCGTCTGGAATTTCAGTGTAAAAGGTACTCAATGAATTAAGTGACATGGAACGATTTTTTTTCGGCTGTAAATATTAATATATTGGCCGATTATTTTAAACAAAATAGAAAAAGATACTGGTATAACCATTATCTATGATTTTGTGTTATAACCCCCAAATAACCATTATCTATGATGCTGTGTTATAACCCCCAAATAACCATTATCTATGCATTTTCTGTTGTAACCCCCAAATATTTCATAGTTCATTTTATTTACATTGGTTTCCTTGTTTACTGGCATCCGTGTGCAGTTTTCATTAATGGAACAGAACTGTGTAGGTTTTAAAAAATCTGCTTCATCTTGTAAGCGTACTTACCTATTTTTCTCAACTTCAAGGGGAGGTGATTCTGAACTTATTCTTACGTTGCTCATTTACGATAGGGGTTGAGTACTCATTGATATGAAAACACTGTAAAAGTTTTGATGTGTTTACGAACAACCCCCCACCCTCTCACACATATATATTATGGGCATAATACAAACAAAAAATGGTTACAATAAAACAGCATATTTATTTAAACTAAAATATCTACATCAAAACAAAAAGTTTACATAGAACACAAATAAAATAATTTGATTCTACTGGGGCTCGAACCTTGGACCTCTCACATGTGAAGCGAGCGTGTAACCACTACACTACGGAACCGTTTGAAAAATCACCTTCTAACTAAGATATTAATTAGTGACTGTAGTGTAACGGTTATTAATAAAGCAATTAACCGTGTATTCGCTGTCGTCTTGTAAAATTGAAGAAAATACGCGTTAACCAAAACTCGAACAGCAAAAGTCTGCGCTATTGTTAGAAAAACAACAAAATAAATATATTTTGATTGTTTTGTTTTTATACAAAACCAGAAAGTTTCACCGGTTCGCGTATTTGCCCAGTCCATGTGATCTTTTATTATTGCCCAGTCCCTGTGATCAGTTATTAATTAAAAGAATTTACTATGCATTATTGGCAATAAATGTAGTAAATGTGATAGGCACAAATGCAGTACTTATTTACACTAATTTACACGAAAAATCACCACTATGCAAGAGATTCTGACAACAAAAATATATACATTGATCCGTAAAATAACTTCTCCTCCCATAAGCGAAATAAAAACGTATTACATACTAGTCGACGCACTTCAGTGCGACGCCAATAAGCCTGTGTTATTGGCCGAAAATTCGATACATGCAAAACTCATATACATAGTAATGCTGTACTAAACGTGAAATTATGGCACTGATTTCAGACGTATTCAATGATGTCTTCTTAAATCTTAAGATATCGGCATAAACTGCAAGAAAAACATTTATGCACTAAACATTTTTGCAAATATATTTGAATAACTTGAGATATTTGCAAAAATAAAGCGGTGTGTTTATATTCTTTCCAGCCCGTGTCAAAAATCATTTGAACCCTGTTGATCTTGCACCACGTAATATGTTTTTGTCAAATTTATAAATATCTAATGCATGTCATAAAATACCTTATATTATTGAAACGAAAACAAACTGTTCTGTTTCTGCATAGTTGTTGTTTTAAATTCCTTCACATATTCCATTGTTTTTGTTAAATTTTCTTGTTTTTTTTTTCCTTTTTGTTTTAATAATATCATATCTCGACATTTTGTGTATACAATGTTTTAAATTTCCTATACTTGTGGTATACTAATAATATCAATATACGTCAATACATTGAATACATCATACGAGCTATTGTGTATATTAATGGTGTAGAAATTGCGCGGCTGGGCCACTGTCGTTTCCCGGTCGTTTCCCTTTCGTTTCCTTTCCGTAAAGAAATATACTTAAGCAGTTTTCCTTTCACGTCAACATGAAGTAACCACAATTTAAAAAAAATATGGTCTTTCCTTAACCATAAATTCAAAACAAGTATTAAAACTTTCGAATAACACCTTAACCATGAAAATTCAATTTTTCTTATTATCGTTTAGGCTTATGCAAAATATTCTCCTTGTATATGTTTAATTTGAAGTCTTGGTAAACAATGTCGTTTGGTTTGATCATTCCGAGTAAGAATGCCGTGGTAATCTTGAAACGATATCATTTATTCCAGTTCCACAGAAAGGTCAAGCTTTCCCTTTGATATTCGCCTATCGACTTTCGACCTTGAAGAAACGTGTTTAAACCCTCCCACCCTCCATTAGCTTCAACCCACAGAGTAACATTCTGTTTAAGCCATATCTCCGTAAACTCTGAAAACTCTGGGTCGTAGTTGGATTTTTTAACCATATGCTGTTGAAAGGTATACAGAGTTAAGATTCTCCCCCAGTTAGGATCTGGTAGCATCTCATTCGCAATTAGTACAAATACTGTTTTGCATACCGGAACGGTATTCACCACATCAAAGATAGCCTTGCTGTACTTGTTATTCTGTAACTCTAAAAGACCTTTTTGTAAATAAGTATTCATGGTTTGTTTTGTATATCCTATTTTTTAATATTTAACCTTTTCCAAATCAAATTTTGTTTTGACGATCAGAACAGAACACACCAATAAGAATCAAAATGTTTGTGTTAGATTCCAACCCAGGATTTTAAATAAATGTGAACAAATCTTGTCGTAAAACTTTTTCTTCTCAATGGTTTTCTAAACCACGAAATCCTCCAATTTACAAATATGGTTTCGGTTGCGGAGAAGTTGAAATAGTATATACTGAACATTTATAAAGTTCTTACGTTTAAGTTCCATTGGTTTATCCTTCCCATGAATGGAGTCGTATAAGGACGAAAGCTCCTTAAAATCTTCGATTATTTTGTCCTCTAAATACGCAATATCGTTTATACGTTTTCCAACCAAAACGTAATAAATAAAGTTAGCATTTTCGTAGTGGTTGGCATAGTTAAGCTGTTTTAAAAACATTATTATGGTATTCTTGGTTATTCTCGAGTACATAATGTGTGCGTTATCGGAGTCGTTAAGCAGACGAAACGTCTGAAACTTTTGATGTAGCTTATCAAACACCTCCTGTGGAATCTTGCACTTTTGCTTACCCTGGTACTGCTTTATGCACTCGTGAAAGTGTACTGTACGCCAGTACGCGACCTTCGTAACAATTTTAACTCGATCGTAGTCTTTGTGCACCGCCTGGCTTGTTTCAAGAACGTCGTGTTGCGTTGAGCATATTATACTAAACATTTTACTGCTCTCGTCCATTAAAAATTTTCTCGGGTCGTTATTTTGACAGACGTCTCACACCGTGTTTTGCACCGAGAGAGTTTTTGTATCTTAATGTTCCATTTCTTATCCTCCACCAACTCGGACGAAATGGCCACGTACTGTTGATACGTCGTGTTTGTTTCTCTTCAATGTTAGCATTTAGAGGGTTGTTCAGAATCGTCATATACTCCTGCACCAGTTCCGTGGTTTTAACGATGAACGCGTTTTTAATGAGCACACGGCGCTCTAGCTCTTTTTTCGTTTCATGTAAATAACGCACTGTCTCCTCCGTAAATAACGGAGAGGAAAGTAAATCGGTCACGGTTTGCAAGGTGGTCTTTGTCTCCTGTTCTTCCTGTGAACAGCGGGAATGAATTTTGTTGTGTAATGAAATAATATTCATATTTACGTCAGACATAGTTTTCATATATATAATATATATTTTATATCATAAAGATCACGAGGCTCTTGACAGGATATGTCGCACGGTACGACGGGTTAGGAAGTTTTATATTACACAAAAAATTGAATTGACTTAAGTATTTTTTACAATGTATAAAATGGATAGCACAACGTTAAAAGAGTTGATTCAACGGCGTATTCAGCAAATTGTATACCCACCACAACAAGATGATCATCTAAATACATTTTTACAAGATTTAAAATTTTCACAAAAAAAAATGAATTGTAAAATAGCCAAAAGGTAGAAACCTGTTAAAAACAGTTTTATTTATGATTATCGTATTATAACTTAAATAGATTATAAAAGGATTAAGGTTGATTTCCAAACCCAAACTGGGTTTGAAAATGTCTATTACAAGTCTATTAGGCTTTTATTGTCAACCCATGAATTAAACGATTCGGGATTACCGAGCCACTTGAATAACGACTTGTTTCCGCGTTTTCGAATACTTTTTTCAATTCTATATACTTCTTGACTTGTCTTTTGTAGTTCTTGTTCATAAAACGCACCCTGTATTTCCTTACCATTATAATCAATAATTGTATACGTTGGCGGATTCGTATATTGAACTTGTGACACTGTAAACACTTCCTCAGTCCATCTAGGCGTATATCCTTTTTCAAATATTCCCTTTTTCTTAGTGATTCTCAGCTTATCGCCGACTTGATATATTGGCTTACCGTACTTTTGAGGGTGTTTGGAGTACAAATTGAACCAAACTACGCTTTCGTTCTTTTTATGACTAGTATCAACAGGTGTCAGTTTGATTGATGAATGCTTTGTGTTGTTATAATCATTTACCATTTCATCTAAGACATCGATATATTTTCTGGTAGAGTTGGCTGAAAAATATTTGTACATCTTTTCCTTTATTGTTCTGTTCCACAGCTCTACCACGGAACTTTTCTCTTCGGTTTTTTTGTGGAATACAACTCGACTCCCAACGCCATTACATTTGTGTTGTAGAACTCTTTTCCTTTATCGACCTACAACTTTTGGGGTTGGCGTTCCTTAAATATTTTGTGAAATGCTTCTGCAACCTCAACTCCGGTTTTACTCTTTAATGGAACAAACCATCTATATTTTGAAAATACATCTATAACTGTTAGCAAGTATTTTGCACCATTATTAAACTTAGCAACAGCTTGCATGTCTACTAAATCAGCAGCCCATATTTTATCAATGCCATGGGCAACGACTATAATTTTCTAATACGTTTTACAACGGGTCTATGAAGTTCGTCTGCGAGCTTATCAGTCCATTTTAGTTCTTTAGCCACGACTGTTTTCCCCCTTATAACCTAACCCAAACATTGCCTTGGTAGATATTATTGGCTTTATTATACTACGCTCAATTCTTTCACGGATCGTTGGGTCTTTAATAGAATACATTTGTTCAAGCATAATTTTATCAGCTGCGTTTCTACTTGCTGTATCTGGAAAGTGTTGGTAAGCTAAATCATGATGGTAGGCAGCATTGTCAACTCGATCAACTGGTTTTCTCCAGTCTTTATAAGCACCAGTTGAAGTTAATCGTTCGTTTAAATTAGTTCCAGGTCCTGCGAAGTTCATTCATGGAATATGCATTTCACCGGGAAATTTAGCCCACGGAAGCTTTACTTTACTAGTTACCGAATTTAACGACGTAACCAAGTCTCCTCCAGTTTTAGTATGCATTTTTACAAACTGTGTTTTAACACAACCGCAAACGACGCACTTTCCGCGAAGCATTGGTTTATTGTTTTTAATTACAACATTTTGCAAATAAACTGTTTCAGTTTTGCTTTTGTACTTTACGCAATACATTTTTAAATAAAAAATAATTTATATTTAAAATGGAAGTTACAGTTCTTTCGTGGAATGATGATATTTCAAAAAGATGCAACAGTAGCCTTTTACCGGGATCAATACGAAATCTTATTATTGGTATAAGCGGATGCGGAAAAACTATACTATTGTTAAACCTTTTACCGAACAAGACTATAAAATAGAGAATGACGTTTCACCATTTCTTTTAGTTGAAGTAATGGCTAAATGTTTAGATAGGCCGGCTGATATTGAATGTAATTTTTTTTTAACGTCTGATGATGTACCCGATCCTAGAGACTTGAGTAGCTCTAAAAAGAATTTAATGATTTTTGACGACCTTCAGTTGGAAAAACAAAACAAATGTGAAACTTATAACATAAGAGGACGCCACAGCAATGTAGACTGTATTTATCTCGCACAAAACTACTTGAAACTTCCAAGACAAACAATACGTGAAAATGCAAATTTATGTTTATTCCCACAGGACATGACAAATATTAATCACATCTACAAAGATCACGTTTCAACTGATATGTCAAAAGAATAATTTAGAAATTTTTGTAAAGTAGCCTGGGACCGTCCTCATGGATTTGCTGTTATAGATCTTACTAGTAAAAAAAAATAATGGAAGTATAGATCAGAATTTGACTACTTTTACATACCTCACTAATTGAAAAAAACTTTTTTCTAAATAAAAATGGAAACACGAGTGCTTGAGGAAATGTTATCAGAATTAAAACAAATTAGGATTAATACAAGTCCGAAGAATTATTTTCACATTATATTGAAAGGAAATAGCTCTCGAATGTGTACCGCGGGTAAATTTCTGATGTCAAGCGTTTTGCCAGGACTTGCAACCGGCTTACTAACCGGCGTAGGAGCCGCAGCCGGTTGTTAAGTTGTTAACAACATAAGTGGATCAGGTGTTATGTATTTTAAGATAAACGGAAGAGGCTGTCAAGTAACACAAGCAGGTAAAGGATTGTATTTAGCTCCGTGGAAGAAAGATAGTTCGTTAGGAGAGGGGCTGTATCTTAAATCTGCAAAAGGAATGTACATGCGAACGGAAACAGGATTGCTACTAGGACCGAATTTGCCATTTAGCAGTGTTCCAATATTAGGGATGCTTCTATAAAAAATATTAACATATATAAAAATGCAAAGATATAGTATGCCAATTCACAAGTTTATCCACAATTCTAAACGATCACCACCAGCGTCAGTTAAATGGTTGCCACACGAGAATCTTGCACATCCTGCAGAACCACTGTATGGTAAGTGGAACATTTTTGCGCAACAATCGCTCACTATTCACCCGAAAGAAGCACTTACTATTGCATTAGGAATAGGTGTACGGCTTTTCAAGGTGTTTGTTCGGTATCGCTCAGACAAAGTTTAAAAGAAAAGAGATGTAGTTTACAAGATGGAACTATTGCTGAATCTGTTTACGACATAATTGTTACAATTCAAAACTACTCAGACGCTGCAGTAGATATCGATGAAGGTGAATCTTTATGTTTTGTTACACATCAATCGTTTTAAAAAATATTTTTTTAAATATAAAAATGGAGTACAAACATTCCAAATGTAACGCATACGATACGTATGCTAGTGACGCTAAACTATATCCATCTCTACCACCAGTTGTCGTTCCGTCGGCTCCCGAACTGATAAGAGTTGAAGGAATTGCTCAGTCATACAGACTTCAAAATATTAACGAAACTCAGAAAGAAATTGCCGCAGAAAGAGACAAGCGTGCAAACTTGTCTAAAACGTATCACAGAGCAGTGAGAATTGTAGCAGGAGTAGACAACGCTCTTGTTGTTTCTTCAATGGTGTTAGGTGCTACGGGGATAAGAGTATTGAGTACAATCATTGCAGCGCCAGTTGCAATAGCAATGGAAGGATCTGCCTTAGGTTTAGGACTATTGTCTATCGTTGGAGGTCAAACTAATAAAAAGCTATCAATGAAAGCTGAAAAACACGAAAAAATTCAAACACTTTAAGATGCAAAGTTGAATACAATAAGTGATCTTATATCAAAGGCGTTAGCAGACGATCAAATTTCGGATGAAGAATACTCACTGATTCTAAGTGAATTAGATAAATTCAATCAAATGAAAGAGGATATAAGATCTAAAATACGAGTAGGTATAGACGAAGAAACAAAACAGTCTCTTATTGCAAAAAGACGTGAAGATGCAATTTTATCGTTTCAAAACATATTGAGTAAAAAAAAGACGAACACCTCTCAATCAACGTTTAACGTCTAAAATCACGTCTCAAATCACGTCTAAAATCACGTCTCAAATCACGTCTCAAATCACGTCAAAAATCACGTCTCAAATCACGTTGAAAATAACGTCTAAAATCACGTCAAAAATCACGTCTAAAATTACGTCTAAAATCACGTCTTAAAACATTATTATTTCTATTTAAAATTGTCGTTTTTAAAGATAACAGATCCGGAAAAAGGGTCTCCATGGTGCATGAGTATCTTATGTTAAGAAATAAAATTCGTAAATACTTTTAATCTGAAAAGCTAGGAGACATTGATCAACACAGAGAACTAACAAAACTTTACAAACCTATCACCGATTCGCAAAGAGAGTTAAAAGAAGCAACGTCAAGTGCGATACAAGCACTGCAAGCAGCATTAGCAGCTACAACACCTAATGCGATTACTTTCCCTCAATACCCAAGCATACAAGCAGAAAAGGATAAAAGACCGAAAGAAACATTAAACGAACTAGGTTCAATAGCAACTGAATACTTGAGATCGATGGCAGGCAAACAATTAACCGATAAAACATTTGGACTGTATGATAAAGGTGGCGCTTTTTATATTGGAGATTCAGAGGTTAAACTATCTGGAGATGATATTTTTGTTGGAGAAACAAAATATAATGGAACCCTAGGACTTTGGAAGCTAATAACATCTAAATATTCTGATTCCGATAAATATACTTAACAAGACATTGACTCCTACAAAACACCAAATGCTATTGTGAATCCTGACACGGGTAAGGTTAAATCAAGTTCCGGAGTGAAGGACAGAAAAAGTATTAAACCAATCTATGAAGCATATTTAAAACCTAAAAAGGCACTAAAAACAACTTCATTATTCAAGAAGAAAGGAGAAGAAATAGCGATAATGCCTTCTGATCCAAACAGATTCGTTGAAATTCTTACATAACGAGTTAATAGTTATAATACAGGTAATACTGGAGTAAAAAATGAAATCACAGAAATAGCAGATGAACTGGTGAGACAAGCGGTAACAGACAAAAAATATAAAAACAAAATTATGTTACGTATTTAAAAAATGATTTTTAAATGAAGGTATATAAAAAACACATAATCGGCGGTTCTGGGATGTTTGATACCGTCTCAAATTGCTTTAAGCGAATGGTAGGATCAAAGGCTGCGAAAACTGCTGCAAATGTCGCAAAAACGGTGGCATCAAAAGTGAGTAGCGCATCGAAAACAGAAATAAGTAAAACGGCTATCGAAGCCGGAAAATCGGTTGTAAAAGAAGTTATTTAAAAGCAATTGATGTTGGAAAAGATGTAGCTATAGCCAAAGCTAAAGCTTTGATTGATGGATATAATACGCCAAAAAGTCGCGAGGTAACGCAAGAATCGAAGGATGCGTTAGCGTCTCTCATAAATATGGGTTCTAATAAAGCAACAGACATTGACAACTTGATTTCAGGTTCCGGCGTTGAGGTAAAGAGAGTTACTGCAAGGGCAACCGCAACATCAATTCAAGATCTTGTTAAAAGGTTGAACACAGGATCCGGTCTTCGTCTGGCTTAAGAATTTTTTTATTTTATAATTAAAATAGCAACAATGTCGAGCGAAATATTAAATTTTACGGAAGCTGCACCTATTGACGAATCCATTGAAAAAATATGAGTTTAAGGCGTATGAGCCTGTAAATGGTACGAATTTAAATTCATCGGATACCGTAACTATCGACATCGGGTTGTATCATGTCTTTGCTCATCCTGTGGAATCGTACCTACTCATTGAAGGTAGACTAACTAAAGTTAATGGGACCGCATACGCAGACGATGATGCAGTAACGTTAACAAACAATGGGCTTATGCATTTGTTTTCCAATATTACGTATAAGCTATCCGATCAACAAGTAGAATCGTTGAATCATCCTGGACAGGCTACGACCATGATTGGAACGCTCAAGTATCCGGATGGGTTTTCAAAAGCGCTTTGGACTAAAGATAATGCGGCAACAGCTGTTATTGCAGACAACACAGGCTTTGCTATCAGGCAGGCATACCTTATTAAGACGCCTCACCCCAAGGGAACATTCTCGTTCGTTGTTCCGCTGAAACACATTTTCGGCTTTTGCGATGACTATAAAAAGATTGTGTATGGATTTTAACATACACTCGCACTTGTAAGAAAAACTGACAACGATGCCATCTTTAGACACAATGACGAAGATGAAGGTAAAGTAAGCCTTGATAAAATGTCATGGTTAAGCCTCAGATTTAACCTGCAGATATGGAAAAATTTCAGCTGTACAAATCCATTCAGGCAAAGGTAACAGTACCCGTCGCTTTCAGTTCTATACATTGTGAAAGTATTACAGTTCCACAATCTAAGTCGTTCAACTGGAGACTTAGTGTTAGAACACCAACCGAAAAACCGCGATACATTTTGGTAGGATTCCAAACTGATCGCAAAAATAATCAAACACGAAATGCATCGATATTTGATCATTGCAATCTAAATAACATATACATGTGACTGTTAACAATCAGCGATATCCTGAGGCTGATTACAACTTATCTTTTCGAAACCAAAAGTTCTCACGAACTTACTATGAAGCGGCCAGATTAAGCGAAAAGTTTTATGGAATGGATCCGCTAATAACACAAAGTAACATTACACCGGCGGATTTCAAAGACCTGTTTCCAAATATGGTGTTTGATGTCAGCAAACAAAGTGAGCGGCTAAAATATGCATCGGTAGAGATGCAAATCCAAGCGACATTCCACCAGAATGTGCCAGCGGGAACAGAAGCGTACGCAGTTGTAATTTTCGACCAAATGATAAAATTTACCTCTGACGGATCTATAATGTATAAAGTGATGACATATAAAAAATGAATTGACTTAAGTTATTTATTTACCATTATAAAATAATGAATCGATTTGTAATAAGTTTGCGTGGTGTAGCGTCAACGGTCTGGGGCACGGCAAGGTATATGTGGTCCTCCATATGGTTTGATGATGATTGGAAATGTAGGGAATGGGAAATGGAAGGACAAATAATACTAGAAAAGAAAAAAAATGAATATTTGGAATGGATAGCCGGGGGCAGACCCATGATGGAGAAAAATGAATATTTGGATTGGCTAGAAAAGAAAAAAAATGACTATTTGGAATGGCTAGAAAAGAAAAAGAACAAAGAAACATATAGAAAAGGAAAAGATGAATATTTTGTTTGGCTAGACAAGAAAAAAGATGATTATTTGGATTGCCTAGAAAAGAAAAAATATTTCTATTTTAGATGGAAAGATGGCATTGGAAGATTGAATAGACCAAGAAACAAAAAGAAAGTGGAAGAATGAGTCAGAAAATATTGTAAACATCCCTTAAAAAATGAAAATGAGATACACGAAGAAAGTGCTAATTAACAAGTTAAAGGATATCAACATTACTACGACGACTAATCAGAGTATAATGGAATTAATGTTGATTGCAAAGGAGAACGATTTAGATTGAAATCGAAAGGATATTGTAATTCCAGAACCTAATGCCGATGAAAAAAGACCGCGAGGTAGACCAAGACAGTTTTCACCAAAATTAATTGTTAAATTAACGAATGTTGAAACTGGAGAGGAAACAACCGATAATTCAAAATACCAGGCAATTAAAGCGCTTGGTTGTAATATAAAAAAGAAAAACAACGGACAAGTGGTAAATGGAATGAGATTTGAGGTAACGTTTTTATAAGCAAAACTATATGCTTATATAGAAATGAAAATGACTTAAGTATTTTGTAATATAAATTAAATGAATACCAAAACTGTTAAAGAGTTGAAAAAAGCCGCAAAAGATCAATGTATGCGCGGATATTCGAATCTCACAAAAGCTGAGCTGATAGCGAGGCTGAGCGCACGTAACGATGAGGATGATGATGCATGGGAAGATGCGAGGGATGATGCAAGAGCTAATGATGTCTGGAACGATGCGAGGGGTGATGCAAGGGCTGAACCTACTATGATAAATAGGTTATTTAATTGGGCTGTTAGACCTGTAAAGACAGCTGTAAAGAATAGCTATGATTGGATTATTAAGCATACACCAGAGCCTGTAAAGAGAGCGACAAGCAAAAAGGCTGAGGCGTTTAAAGCAGAATTCAGATCTATTTATAATAAATATTACCATAAGAAGCCGCGAAGTAGTAAACGTAATATTGAAATTATTGAAAGTGCTATAGTAATTAAAGAAAGTAAAACTGCAAGACAATATGTTATTGATGGGGTTAAAAGAACTGATGCTCCAACATTTTATATATTGTTAGGCCTGAAGTTGTAAAGGTTATGAGCAAACATCGTCAAATAAAAATGAATCTAGTGCTTGTGTGTGAAATGGAGCGAGTAGATATAAAAAGTGAAGAAAAAATAAAATAAGATGTGCCGTTTATATCAAAAACTGAATTAGTATTGGAGGGAACTGATGTAGACGAATTGTACAATAAAGCATGAGACAAGATTTTGGAATCCATTTCCATGTTTCAAATGAAGGGAATCAATTGGAGACTAAAGTCCGTCATTAGACTGGAAATTAACACCGTAACGTATAAGCCATTAAAAGGTCAATCATACATTCCATTGCCGGGTAAGTTGGCTGCTAAAAAGGCAATTATTAACATGAAAAATGAAGATGGCGAATGTTTCAAGTGGTGCGTCACGAGAGCATTAAATCCAGTTTTTAAACATGCCGAAAGAATAACCGAACAATTAAAAGAACAAGCAAAGTTGCTTCATTGGAATGGTATTGAGTTTCCAGTTGCAGTGAATGAAAATGTTATAAGTAAATTTGAAAGAACAACAACTCGAGCATCAATATATTTGGTTATGATTCTAAAGAAAATGATATTTACCCACTAATTATCAGTAAAAACGAAAGTGAAAAGATGATTGATTTGGTGTTTATTTCAGATGGAAAAACAAAGCATTATTGTTTGACAAGCAACTTTAACAGAGTGTTAGCAGATCGAACCGAAACAGGTCATCACACTATGCATTATTGTAAAAGGTGCTTAACAGGATATCGAACAGTTGAGGGTCTTCAAATACACAAAGAATAGTGTTCATTACACAGCACACAAAAAATAGTAATGCAAGCAGAGGGAACCGCAGAGTATTTTAAGCATTACTGTAGATCAATGAGGGTTCCTTTTTGACGATGCTGCAAAGCAGCTCGTCTAAGTTATCATACCATGAACAAATTCTCCACAAAGGCGACCTATGTAAAACACCGAGCAAGTCCGATTGAGATAGCTCGATTTTTCTAATCGGATACCTCGCTGATTATTATTGATAAAGGTAAAGGAAGCTCAGCTATAAATAGGACAGAATATTCTGGAAAAAAGATTTAATAATAGTTTTAAAACGTTAATTTTTAAACAGTTATATTCAATCCAGTATATGTTTATAGATAAATGAAACAACTATGCATTTTCTGTATTGTATTTGACATTTGTCGTGATTTGGTAAATAAATTGCGAATGAAAACGTGTATAATTAACGTTTAACGCGACTTTGAGTGTAAACGAATTACTTCGAACCTGACATTTGTAAACGTTAAAGCGAGTAGGGTATATAAAAAGCATAATAGCCATGCGACATATACGAAACTCGTTCTTATGTGTGCTCTCTCGTTTTGCATATTTAATAAACTTTTCAAACAGAAATTAAATAGCCACATCAGTACACACACTATGTTTGATAATTCATTCGTTTGTTGGATATTGTTTTCTGTTTTAAACACATAGTAGGTCATATCGTGGAGATTCAGTTAACCTTACCATGTGTTCATGGGCGAACTCACGTATTCAAGTCGTATTCGACTATGTTATCATAACTTCTTTCGGGAATCATCATGAAATTATTGCCGTACTTAACGAACAAACATGCATAAGCTTATTGAATTAGAGAAAAAAAACAATAATCAAAAGAGAAAAATTATATGCTCATGCACATGGGCATGTGAAATCAAGTCCGTACACATAACATCATTAACTTAGCAACGGAAACAACGAAATATAAAGTTTGGTATGATATATATGTGAAATTAAAGAGCATTGTGTAATTAAAGAGCATGTCAAGTTATGAAATTTTCTACTACATAACGTAATGTTATAACCCACAAACATTTTACTGTAACATAACGTTTTTTTTTTAAGATAAGTGGTACATAAAATACACGTCGGAAATTTTTTTAAAGATATTTCTTGTTATTTTTGATCGAAAATGTAACCCGCCTCCCAGTTTCGCTGAATGGGTCATGTTCCCCACGGGTACTACTTCCCCGTATCCCCCCAACAAAATTTTCGTACCCAATGTTTTTTCGAAACCAATTTGTTTTTCATAACCCGATTCTTTTTCGTACCCAAATTGTTTTCGTACCCTTTTTTTTCGTACCCATTTTTTTTCGTAACAAAATTTGTTTTTCGTACCCAATTTTTCTTTGGAATAATTTGTGTACCCAAAATGTTCGTACCCATTTTTTTCGTAGCCAAAATGTTCGTACCCACATACACAATTATGGTGATGTAGATAAACTTAAATTGATGCTTTTATATCCATCCTCTTCAAAAGCATCGTAACACCAGTACTGTCAGTACTTTGATTTTAATTATGTTGATAGTCTAAAAAAATCGGACTGCCCTCTGTGGAAATGAAATGAAGTACGCAAAACTATACCAATTAAGAGCCATATATTTAGCTGGCTGTGTATTCAATGAGATATTACATAAGTATGATGGAGCCCTAATAAAATCGCTACGACGTTAAAAAAGGTAATTCAACTGCTTTGTTGTAACTATAATAATATTTAATGATACATAAAAGTGAACTCTTCATTATGTCTCGTTTCAGTATTTTCCTTATATTTAAATTAATTCTTAATTTATAATAAATCTTCTGATAAGTTACAGTTATTCTTATACAAACTCTCGACTATTTTTTTTGCATTTTCATACAAATAACATAAATTTATAAAGCAGTACCTAATTTATTTAAGCCTTTAAAAACACGTACCTAAAGTACTACTGTAAACGTGAAAAAACCAGTATTATGTCCAACACGTCGGGCCTCTTTTGATGCGCATGCGCGTAAGTGGAATTTGGTTTGTTCACATCAGATTAAAGTTACATAATTACTCTAAAACAACGAACAATTCGTACACTATTTCGTAAAATAAAGCTAACGAATTAAAAATCATTGTTCCTTATGACAATTGCCGAAATTGAACGCCAGATGTAGTCTGATAAAATAGGTGTTTGTAGATACAAAATGCTCGTTTTTATTATTGTTTTGCATGGTACCATTTTAGTGTTCGTATGTCGTATGAATAGACATATTCGCGGAAAATTAACATGGAATTGTGTCACAAATAAATAAAAGCGAACACTTTGTTTCGACATAAATCTATGTAATCATACCATAACTTGCGTTGAAATGGTTGCTTTTGCTATAATAAACACTGACTGTTTAGGTGTTAACTTTATTTTACGAAATACCTTACGAAAGGACTAGGTTCACGAAGCAGCTTTAAATGCCCTATGGAATTGTAAAAAAATAAGTTTCACATATCATCATAAATTTGGTATATTTGTGGAGCTTAACATCTTATCTGTCTCATTTAAAAGCACTTTTGCCTTACAAATTGCGTTAAACATCTCTACAATTGACCACAAAAATGTATAGTTCAGCAGAATAACCTAAATTTTGACAATTTTTGGACATTTAATGACATAATAGAATATGAAGGCAAGTTTCCCACACTTTCATATTTTAAGTTTTGATTCATATTTCGGAGTTAGATGTAATCAAAAAATTTATTTGTGTGGGAAATATGCCTTCATATTTAATTTTGAACTTTTGTGAATTTTAATATTGCTAGATGTAAGTTACAGTGTTACCAAAATTCCTTTTTGTTTTGCACATTAAAACACAAAGTAAATTATATGTGTTTTGTTGTTGATTCATAATGTAGTTATATTTAGAACACGTTTTCCATGCACGGTGTGTCTTTTAATTTATGCGAAGAAAAATATGTTTTTGTAAATATACGAATTTTGTAAACTACTGTTAGTAAGGGGATCAACTCTTGCATGATTGTTTACATCGCTCCATGACAACATGTAGTCAACACCCAGACCGATAATTTTTAAGGATCACTAGCATTCACGTAAGTTTTAACCTTTGTTTTACTTTCATAAATTTAAAATTACCATTTTAAATGCTTTATGATCGTAAAATGGTGTTCCTTCTGTTGAAATAGTCACTAGATTGTTGACAGATCCATTCGAGTATTCTGGTGTATTGCGACTGCAGACAACTCCAGCAATGTTGTTGTGAAAACCGTTGTTTTCTATCGCAATTTATATATCGTTGTATAGAATTTATTGAAACAATGTTCAAGCCTTTGAAAACATGCAAGTTGAGAGAAATTACGATATAAACAATTAAAACCATTTAAGATGACAAACGACACTTGCAGTGAACGTTATATTGCTCAATAAATATAAATCATTTTATCCCATCATCAGACCTGCATTGTCGAAATAAACCACTGTGGAATAAATTTTCCTCTATTTCAGCAGTGCTGAAATACAGGTGTCATGCGCGGCGAAGAATGTTCATATTACTCGGAATCAACTATAACGTAATCATTTTTAGTAAAATCGAATCAGATTCAACAAAACAAACAATTTTAAACCAAGATGTAATATATTTTTAACACATAATGCAACTGAAAAAGCAAATAAACATTATTTACAAATATAAAGTGCGCGTACTCGTGACGTCATTATTAACACATCAAAAGACACAATGCATGTTGTTTCACGCTAAAGATGCAGTTGTTTAGTGTCTTTTTTCATTATTTCTTAAAAATCGGGGACGTAGAGGTATTATAAACAGAAAAACAGGTTAGTTACTGATCTTTTTGTAATGTATTAGGCTCGACACGATTAAAATAATGAAACAATGTTTGCTTAAAATATCTTTGGGATTTTCCGTCTAGTTCGATTTTCCTATTCTATATTTAAAGAAATAATTTACGACTAAGAAAATTGATGGGATAAATCGAATACTAGGTCGGTGCCGAATAAAGCAAAGTTTATCTTGCTCGCCACGAAAATCTGAACCACTCGCCAAGGCTCGTGGTTCAGATTTTCTAAGCCTCGCAAAATAAACTTTGCTTTATTCGGAACCGACGTAGTATTCTCTATATCGTCATTTGTTACAATAGTGTGTGTGGTGTAGTGGATGCAGTGTCAGACTTCTACGCGGATGGTTGTAGTTCGATTCTCGAATAATTCAGTTTTTTTTGTTACAATAACTGCAAGCAATAAAAACGTAACTTTGTACAAAATATTGCACGTAATTTTTTAATGTTATTTTAGTATTATATTTGTGTTAAAGAGAAACACCTAATATGATTTTCTTTTTCTTTCAGAATGCCTCTCAAAACGTGTATTTTATGCGAAAAATGGCTAAAAATACACCAACGCCGTCCTGTAAATAAACATGTCGCAAAATATTTAAAAAAGAATTTCCTTATAGAAACAACACAAGATCAATTTATTTGTGGAAAGTGTAGTCGGCCAGCGTATTACGCTGCATCACAACAACCTTCTTGTGCACAACAACCTTTTTGTGCCTCTACCAGCTCATTGCCTCCGCCAAATTTCCTCCCAAACAGTCCTCCTTCAATCAAATTGAATATTAAAACAACATCAAAACGCCATGCGTATTGTTTCATTTGCAAGATACCTGGACCAAAATTGATTGTCGTTCCTACTTTTACAAGGACGGAAACCTTCATTCAACAAAATATTTTAATAACAGCGGAAAGTAGGTGTTGTCCCGGTCATTTCAAAAACGACATATTTGTTGTCGACAGAGGCTTCCGTGATGCCACCCTCTGCTTTAGGAGCTCCGGATCCACGCGCAGATGCCGTCATTTTTGCCGCGAGGAAGCAAACAACTACCAACTGATTTGGCAAACTCTTCACGGCTAGTTACAAAGGTATGTTTGCTTTATTTGCACAATACACCACCAGATAATAATAATCGTTGAATTTGAGCGTTATAGAGACTTGAAGTTAATACCACATGATGCTTACTGTAGAGTTTTGCTGTTGAAATTCAAAGTTAAAACAAATCCCAAAAATAAATGCATATTTTATTAGGAAAATACTCGCAAACCAGAAGGTCGCATGTGGCGGGCTTTGATGCAATCATAGTTTGCTGACTTGCCTGCGAGTATCGACTGTAAATGCTGCTGTGTCTGAGATTTATTGCAGACTCTGAATGCCCGATACCTCCTTGTTCCATTTTCTGAAAGTAAAAAGGTATTTTAATTGTCGAAGAAACGATTAAATAGGTATTTTAAAAAGAATAAAATACGTTAATATGTTGTTTCAAATAAATTTACATGGTATATCGGTGTTGTTCGGATAACCTCGCATAAAACGTAACCGAAGTGTTCAAATCAATCCAATAAATTTTATGTTGCATAACTTGTCATAAAAGCAATATTATATACATAAACGTGCCTAAATATTAAACAGCCTCAGAGTCTTCTTTGTCCCAAGTTCATAATGGGCAGCTGTGCATATGGAAACTGAAAAAGTACCATGTTTCATCAAACGGGTCAAGAGTCGATACAATATAATCATGGTAGTATCCACGGTGCCTATACCACGTGACTTTTTAAGATCTGTGTGGGGAGTAAAATATCAACAAAAGCGCGACGAAGGTAAGATTTTTAAGAATAACTTTTTGAATATGTCACCATTTTTAATGGGATAAAGTGGAGAGCCCGCTCATTTATGAGAGTTTTCTATAGGTATCATGACTTTACAAAACAAACAAGTATTTTTTCAGTAAAGTGCAACCGCGCGTTTGAACGGTTAGAAAAGGGTAGGATCAGTGTGGGGACATTATTTTTTTTACACAAAAACATCACCTCTGGTGAAATTAAGAAATAAATTTTATGGGCGGAGCTTACACTATATCATTTTGCATCCATTTTCAGGTTTCTGTTATTTATTTACGAAACAAAATTCAAGAAAACTATTCTTACAGTTATATGATCTGTGTGGTATACGTTTTTCAACGGATCTGTGTGGTATACTGTTTTTAAGTTTTTCAGTTCTATTTAGTTGTTTAAAAAATGCTTGTCAACAATGTATTTGAAACGGGATTTTTAAATGCGATAGCATGTAACACACATAATGGCTATACACTACGCTTGCACCGCTTGTTGAACTAATACATAATTATGATTTACAGGCATTCTGTACAATCCCCATTATAATATTAAAATCTTACGCTGGAGCATCTTAAATCGATGACAAGTACATGCTTACCTTAAATAAGTGTACACTTTATGTTATTGTATCAAATTCCATTTTTATTTTGGCGCCAAACACTACTGTCAGGTGAAGTAATGTATCGTATATTATTTTTGATATTATATTTGCTTTAAGGTATGGCTCAATGCTCCGAATGCGGAAAAATGTCGAAGACCAGAGCTGGATTATTGCGCCACATTAGGGGACACGCTAACTCTGGAAACCATAACTGCTGTGGGAAAGCATTTCAGGTAAGATTAAATACCTTAAAAATAGTTACATTTTTATACAGTTATGCTAACCAGATTGGACGGATTTTCTTGAAACAACACAAATATACAATATATCTCATCTCTCAGGTTATCATATATTTTGAAATACCTCAATAATCGTCAAATCGTTTGTAATTTAAAACTAACGAACGCGTGTCCTCAGATACTAACATTTTTTAAATAGCGTGTTTACGCATTGAAATGTCTCGTGAATAAATTATGTTGTTTTTTTCTCAGGATGCCTACAATCTTAGAAGGCTTCAACGAACAAAGGACCCCAATGTCACGTGTGTGTACAGTGCGGCAGGAGCTTTGCGGACAAGTACCTACTCGTGGCTAGAGAGAAAAGTGCAAAAAAAGAGGGATTGGTGAAATGTTACCAGTGTGGGTTGGCAGTTAGGAGTGAGAATGACCTCAGAGAGCACGTCAATACCCACATGCATGACAAGTGTTACAGTAGTGAGGAGTGTTTCAAAACGTACAAACGCAAAACAAACCTTTCTCGATACGTGAGGACTTCACATAAATCCGTGAATAATGATTAAAAATCATAATTGTTTACAGTTTGTCTGTGTAACTTCATTATCGTTTTACGTTATTTTATTCGTTGTTTTACTTTTACTTTACTTTTCAAAATGATTCTAAAGTTATCCGAATTTGATTAATTTTTAGGTTTCGTTTAGTTCGTTTGTGAGTTTGAAATTATTCTCAAATAATTGTGCAATAATTTGGATTTACGTTATTCATTAATATATCGCATCTGTGATTTGTATAATCGAATCTGTGATTCTTTTTTAATTATAACTTGATTAAAGTTTTGCGATGTTTTTTCGTTGGTTTCAATTTTAAATACCGCTGTCACGAGCTAGTTCGATAATCATAAGCAGCCAGGGTTTCTAATACTAGGGTTTTACACGATTGCTTTACATAATAAACTGCCTGCTTATAATTACTCTAGGCCGTGGTAATTGACAGTAAACAATGTATGCAATGTGGTTGTGTATACAATACAATACTCCTTAATTCGAAATACGTCTTGACATTCTTCAGAGCTGCATCCATCCACAACACAGAATCGTACATATATAATCATATAATATAATATTTATTCATTTACTTTTTATATTCTCTTCAAAATAATTAACGCTAAAGATAAACATACACTTGTTACACTGAATACAACGACATAATTTATGACATGACATTATCACCAACACATGGCGAATGATTGTCAATATGTATACTATGTAATAAACTAATGCAACAATATGAAATCATATATGAAATAAAACACACAGACACACACATATATATATATATATATATATATATATGTTTCTACTATGACCAGTATTTTGTTTTTAATAAACATACCGTTTACCTTAAACTTTAAATAACAACAAAATGACAAGCCAATACGTCTGGTGGATTCTGTTTTATCAGTTTGCATTCCAAATTTGATTTTAAAACATACGTATTACTCAGGAAAGAACATGCCTTTGCTTTTTGTCAACCTGTGTAATATTTGACACAATTTTTATTGCAGAATTTGTGTCAGAATTAAAATGTCCATTGTGTTCGTCTATCCGCATTCTTATTGTTGGCAACAGTTTGCTATCGTTTCGTCTCGCCCGCTCCCACCTTACTCCTAGTGTCCCCTTCTGTATAGCATTCCTGTCTCGTGAAACTGTTTCCTCTATTTTTTCTTCCCTTAACCCTTGTCCGCTCACTTGTGCCAAATAGGTGATTACTGAAATGAATGAATTTTTAAATAATAATAATAGATCTACTACTACTACTATTACTACTACTACAAGTAGTAGTAATAGTTGTAGTAGTAGTAGTAGTAGTAGTAGTAGTAGTAGTAGTAGTAGTAGTAGTAGTAGTAGTAGTAGTAGTAGTAGTAGTAGTAGTAGTAGTAGCAGCAGTATTAGTAGTAGTAGTAGCAGAAATAGTAGTAATAGTAGTAGTAGTAGTAGTAGTAGTAGTAGTAATTGTTGTATTGAAATAATTGAAATTAATTAAAAAAAATATATAGTGTCGTTATTATCTCAATTTATCCGTAAATTGTAGAAACACGGATACCACACAGATCCCTCTAAACACGTATACCACACAGATCATATTACTGTTAGAATATTTTTCTTGATTTTGTTTTCATAAATATATGAAAGAAACCTGAAAAAAGAATGCAAAATGATATAGTGAGCTCCGCCCATAAAGTTTATTGCTTTATTTCACGAGAGATGATGTTTCTGTGTCATAATAAAATAATGTCCCCACACTGATCCTACCTTTTTCTAACCGTTCAAACGCGCGGTTGCACTTTACTGAAAAAATATTCATTTGTTTTACAAAATCATGATACCTATAGAAAACTCTCATGAATGAGCGGGCTCTCCACTTTATCCCATTGAAAATGATGACATATTAAAAAAGTTATCCTTAAAAATCTTACCTTCGTCGTGCTTTTGTTGACATTTAGCTTCCCACACAGATCTTAAAAAGTCACGTGGTATAGGCACCGTGGTATCAATATTGACAACAAAGTGTTACGTACGGAGTACCGGTATTCCGTAGTTACGACTTAAATACAAAAAATAGTTTGGAATACACGTTAAGTTTTGATATCAGTTTTTATTTGTCCGACTCAGAGTCTTATTTTTTGTATTGAAGTCGTAACTACGGAATACCGGTACTCCGTACGTAACACTTTGTTGTCAATATTGATACTACCATGAATATGATTCGACTAGTTTTAAAAAACATAAGTCTGAATGTGCGTAGACATATTTATATAAAACAATCAACTGTTCATTAAACCTCTAAAATACCAATGAAAACAAGGCAATATAATATATGACCCTCGAATAAATAAAACTGTCTATAAATTTAAAGCAAAGTTTGGCAAGGAAGATAAGGATGTTTCTAACAATGTTAAAATGTCTCGCACTTTCGATTTCAAGATCCATTCGACAATCGTTTCTGAATAATAATTGTGAGATTTTAACAAAGTTCGTTTGCAATAATATCTTTTTGTGAACAACCACTACGAATTAAATATAATAAATATTATAAAAGGTTAAAATTCACAAAAATAAACAAATGACACAAGCAAACAGAATGTGAAAATAACGTTTAACATGTATTTAAAAGCAGGCATTTCGATTTCAATACCATTCAAACAGAAATTATGAGAAGTATTTTTTCGATGGATTGACAAAGTACATTTTGCAGTAATTATCGATGATTTCTTATATGAAATATACTTTTCATCAATTCGTTTATAAACTCAAAATATAGTAATGATTCTACTTACGGAACACAAGTATGCGAATGGAATTTCCACTGGTAAAATAACCTCGCCTAACTACTCCCGTTAAATGGTTTAAAGGGGAACTGCATGTCTACCACTCACTTGGTACATGTAAAGTTCACGATATTAAAAGATACTATCTAAGTACAAATTTCATTTGAAATTAGCTTATGATTTGCTTTAAATAAATTATTATTGGAGTTGTGCATGAATTTTAACCATGATAATGTTTGGGAGTCATTTTGGAGCTATTCCTATACAACACATCCGGGGGCCGTTTTATCAACAGATCTTAGGGGGATCTTACGTAAGTTTTCGTAAGATTCGGTCGTACGCTTATCGTAAGTATCGTAGGTCGTTTTATCAAAGAAATGGCAGCTAAGATGTCGTAAGGTTTTTGCTTAAAGTTACGACTGGGTAAGACAAGTCTTAGCATTCGCAAATATGGCGGCCGTGGGGGCTTTAGACGTATTTTACCATGGAAAATGATGCTGTTTCGCGAAAGAAAGGATTGTAGTGATCTGGCAGATGTAGACATATTGAGTCGTCTGCTAGACAGACGTTAGTCGAGTTGTTAAAAGATGATCTAAAAAAACCGACGAGGATATCACATTCTTAACCTGCCCTGACGCAGGTTTGTTGTTGCAGTCATATAATTGTTATGTTCTTAATAAATCCAATATGATAAAAAATAACGTATGTTTGATAATGTTTAAAATGAATCTTTTTCGCGTAATGAATTTTTTAGCCCTTGAAAGGATAAGTATTAAGATTTCTTTGCTTCGTGTTAATAAAAACAAATGTTTAAATTGCTTCTCTTCAAGTAAAACAGTTCAGTTGCCATAATCTTGAATTTTAAAGATTGAAATAGTAGTCGGATATTGCATATTTCGGATGTTGCCATGCAGACACAATTTATTGATACACCTTTTTCGCATACACTTTTTCATTTGTTGTCTATGAAAGTAAGCACTGTATAATTTCTTGAATATCTGCCCGACTGATAAGTAAGAAAATGTATACCCCATCACAACTTGTTTACGCTCTTGAAAATTTTAATTGTATGACTCTCTATAACAATGGCAGTCAGAAACCGTGTAACTAATAGTGTATAGTATATCGTAACGTGTAAATTGCAATTATGCGCACATCATCCAACGGTATTAATTTATTTACATGTTCACATCTTAAGTATTGTTTATTTGCAGGTTCATTGACATTGTGTCAACATGACATGGGTCAGCAAATTATGCCTTTGTGATAGCTGTGGATTGAAGGAATGAATATACATTATGTGATTTTATAGATATAGTATATGCTTTCTGTGATATATATTTGTTAATAACCTCAATTTCGACTTGCAGGCAAAACTAAACAATACTTTCATTAGTACAAAAGGGGACACAATCTTGCTAAAAAGCTGGTCACCGTTATACATGTAGGTCTTTGTCAATAAATGTTCATAAAAACCTCGAAAGTTATGTACGATTTTAATTGAATATGTGTAGTAAATATACATATAAGTAGTCATTGTATGCAAACCCTAACCAAAATACAACCAAAGTACAAATGGGGCATAATTCTGATAAACTGCAGGTCATAGTTATGAAACTTGGTCAGTGACTACACATAACGATCCCAAACACATGTTACATGTACGTTTATTAACTAAGCACTTAAGCTAAAACTGAGCTAAAAACAATATATTTTTCGCCAGAGATGGATAATCAAAGCTGGTGTTAAAAAACCTATGCAAAGGGGGCCTTAGAAACTTAACATTTTTGAGGGGCCTAAAAGCTGGTTTTTCATTACCTTACAGAAGTTTATCAGGTTTTGTTTAAACAAGTGGAGCATTGGCTAACAAAAAGTTCTTGAAAAGACTATGCCACTTTAGATAAATGACACTCAATATTAAAGCCATATTATCTGCTTGTCAAGAGACCAATGCTTCGATGCAAAAACGTGTGTATGCCGTCGGAGAAGAGCTCTGTGATATTAATTAATTTAACAAATATTTCCAATACAGTGTCAATATATTCTACTGCAGTGTCATTTTATATGGTCACTCAAACTTTATCAGGTTTAAATTATTACTCTGTTAACATACACAGAAGACGAAATATTGCACCATCAAATTAATGTATTTACGTCGTTTAAACCTGAATGTTAAGAAAAGTGATATTTTAACTCTATTTTTGTTCACTTACTCGATTTATATAAATGCCCGGTAAATACTTCTGTATAGTGGAAAATTACGTCCATTTAATGATTCCTTATACGGCCCTTGTACAAACCCATGTGCAAATAAAAAAAATGTTCTGTTTACTATCGCTTCTACATGTTTAGATTTCGAAACCAGGATGTATCAGCAAATTGTTTATAAAATATTTCGTATTCTTATGACAGTTGTTAAAGGAAAAACCTACATTACGTTTGAGATGTTCTCGCCAACCAGTAGAGGGCTTAAAACTTTAATTTTACAATTTTATAATATGTACAATCTATGAACTGCTTTAAGTGATCCTGCAGTTAATCAAACTTGGCAAAGATATAATGTCCACCAAGTTTAATGATAAAACTGTTTTCATTAGAGATTGGACAAGGTAAATTATGCACTTTTAATGCAATGGCAATGACGTAGAAGTTCTTAAGGTTATCTATCTTGCTATCGAATCTGGAGATGTATGCTAACAAATAGCATGTCAGGCGAACACAGTCAACTTAGATCAATTTTTAAAAAGAATAAAAAAATGATTTGTTTCTGAACTTCAAAACAACATTTGCAATCTAAGATTATTACATTACTTAATGCAGAAATGATTTTGTTTCTTAAAACTATGATATCGAGAAGGAAACTTGTATTTACAAAACAATATCTTCGATTTTTCATCTTCTTATATTCATAGCATAATGTTCTGCATGTAATGTGTCAATAAATAACACATAACTTCTTTATTTACAGAAAAATAGCTCTGTGCTGTGTTAGAATAATAAAAATACACAATAATCTGCTGCATAGCGAGACGCATTTTTATTTACTGATCAAGGGCATTATTCCGACATAAAGTTTTCTTGTGATCAACCAAGGGTATTGTACACTTGAACATGTCAACTATGGATGACAAACACTTCAATGTGATATTAAGTAAGACTGTTACAACCTTTCATGTGTTTGATTAATGGTATGTCCCGATAAAATCACAAAATTGCAATAAATAAACGGTTTGAGTAAACACTTATATCTTTGAGACACTCTGAGAACACTCAATAAACTTGAAAACAATATTTCCCTTAGACACTTGTAAGGTGAATAAACCAGTCCTCACAGACCATACACAATTTACAAGAACATATAAATCATGTAACAAATAAACACACGATACTTGACAAAACTTACAGTAACGTATTTTAAAAGGAAAGTTATACTTATATTGATGTTTACATTGTCATTTTCAATATAAATAGTGTTCCCTTGTAAAGTATCATTGTCATGGTAGAAAAGATAAACATTAAATCATCCAGTATTAAAGAGCTTATGAAGGACTGAATGCTAACATTACTTCATTTATAAAGTCGAACAATTAATAACGCTAAAAACGCAATAAGAACAAGGTAAGGTTTACTCCCATATCAGTTAAAACAAATGATTTATTGATGCATATAAAAAGTTATCTGAAAAGTATCCATATTTGATGGTTAAAATTACCATTTTTAGCTAAACATGTTTGTGTTTGAACTAATATAAGTGATATTGACTCGGCCCACATTATATGCAATCCTATGATAGATCTCCATATGTATATATAGAAAAGCTTAATTACACTAGCTCAATTCTTTAAAATTTTATTAACTGAAACTGTTTTCCTGTATTTAGTAATGATTACCTTGATCCTATCAACACATGCAATCAAAAGCAAAGTTTTAATACAAGGCGAGGATTGGATATTAAGGATCTATTTACATAGTTTCTTTTACAGTAGCTAATTTTGACGATGCTGCTTCAGTTATCATCCCATGAAAAAATTCTTCACAATGGCGAGCTATGTAAAAGACAGAGCCAGTCCGATTGAGATAACTCGATTTTTCTAATCGGCATATCTCGCTGATTGGCATTGATAACATTCTCCTGCAGAGTTGTCGTTCGTGCCTCAACACACAGCAATGACCGCGCCCATGAGAGAATTTCACACTCGTGTCAAAATTTTCTTACAACATACATCGGCTTGTTTGGCTATTTAGAATCTGTCATTTAGGATTTATGAGTTATTTATTAACTAAATCTTCGCTAATGTCAACAATGGATTGAATTCGAAGGATAAATTCGATGTGAATTCAGGACTTTCCGGACCTTGACAGCTTAACACGGCAAAACTGGTATTTTTTGTTATCAATTTAAGTCACATTTTACTTTGTAAATTGTATTCGAGCATTTTGAGACTTATTGAATGACTAAGATACCCGATATAAACATATCACATGGGATTTGCAGATCACCAAGCTGTCCTGAAAACATTGATTACAAAGTCTTTACTCAAATTACTGGTTTGTATTATTTCTTCATTCTATTCTAGTATAAAATATAATTTTTAGGTCAAATGAACTGTGTCACAGTGAAGAGGCATTTAGGCGATTGTGGCCAGTTTGGATCCAGATCAGCCTGCAGTCGCTTGAAAGCTGTTTGCTTAAAAGAGGTTTTCTGACAATAACAAGTAGTTTAATTGGATACTGATAAGACTGCCCTTTCCCTGTGGACTGGCTCAAATAATAGTGTTATCATTAATCAAATGATTTTATTTCGAACAATTATAAAGTGATTTTTTCTGGTCCCTCGGGATCAATGACTCCAGCACTTTCGTGTTGAGAATTGAATACTGCTTAAGCGCTAGATGCTAGGGGGCGTGAGAGATATTGCATCTTCCATTATCTCTCATGAACTGACTCAATAATACCGAGTCGGCAATATTTGACTTAATTTTTTGTTTGGTTGCTCTGACGAGGGATCGAACAATTTCAGAATCTTCCTAAAAGCCTAGTGGTAGAGTGTCGTTTTTTATTGCAGGAGGTTGTGCTGCGGGTTTGATCCCCAGAAGCGACATTGAAAACTAGCCAACTTTGTTATCTAAAAGGCTTCTTAACCTGATATACTAAGATAATGTGAATTATCTCTCACATGATGGTCATCAGTTATATTATATAAAAACTCACAGCAGTAGTAAACAATGGGACAATAATTAATGAACGTATCTTTCATTTGTCTTTGACACTTTGAGTTTGACATGGCCTAGATTGAAATATGTGACTTGACTTTACCAGCACTCTTGTGACAGAGCTAAAGTGTAAATGTGCCATTGAAAATCACCTAGATTTGCTATTATAGAAGTGTGGAAAGTTTTAAGGTTGTGACAAGTAAGCAAACATGAGTCATTACCGAGAGGCCACAACTGATCTATGACTGTTTTCAAACAAGAAAAATCAGTGCCCGATTTAGATTTTATTACATCGTTCAATTAAAATTAATTTCAGAAGACTGGTAAATGTTTAACGTTAATGTTACCAATGTGTCAGACCAGGGCCTTGATTTTGAAATATAGGACATGCATGGTCAGATGATTCATTAACGATTATACGTTTTTTCAAACACATACAAATGTAAATATGTATCTGTAACTTATGTAGATGTTATAAATAGTAAAATGCACTAAGTCAGAAGGCATTTGACTTGTCTGCTGGTGCGTTGGCACACCAGGTGGCTCTGTTGCAATGGTTTGATGGACTGCTTGGATGTGTAGTTACATTATAAACAGTATATCAAACTGTATTATTTCAAATATGTTTGCATCTAGTATACTTATATATATTAATATTAGAAAATTAATGTATATGAATGATAAACTTGACTGAAATCATTTAAAAGATACTGAAATCATGACATTACTTTATACTCGAAGTAAAAAAAATGTACATTTCACTTTTTACCTACTAGTTCTTGTTGACTTTCGACCCAAATGTTACGCCATAAATGTGTATTCATACTATTGCCTTCGAGGTACTTATCCGATGTTTGACGGAAAGGGCCAAGAAAGTGCGATTGTGGGTCATGTTCCCCAGGGGTACTACGTCCCCGTACCCCCATTTTTTTCCGTACCAAAATTTGTTCGTTCTCAATTTTTTTTCGTACCGAATTTTTTTTACGTTCCCAAATTTCTTTCGTTCCCAAATTGTTTTCGTACCCAATTTTTTTTCGCACCAAATTTTTTTTTCGTACTTTTTTCATTCCAAAAATGTTTGTACCAATTTTTTTTTCGTACTCACATAATTGTGATGATGTAGATCAACTTAAATTGATGCTTTTAAATTTATCCTCTTCAAAAGCATCGTCACACCAGTACTGTCAGTACTTTGATGTGATATATGGAGACTTCGAATCGTTTATTGAGCCTATTAGTTCGTGTAAACCAAATCCAGCGAGGTCGTTTACACACAAGTTCCAGAAGCATACGCCGAGCGCGTTTTGCTATCACGTAGTATGCTCTGATGGCTCATTGTATAGCCAAAGGCCTGTAGTGTATTTAGCTAGGAATCAAACAGATAATGTCGCGCAATTATTTGTTAACTCTGTTGAACATACCACTAAGGATATTTACAATAAGTTCAACTTTTTCGAGGAAATGATATTCACGAAATATGATAAAACTGAATACGATGCTGCAACCACATGTCATATATGCGAAGGTGCTGAAGGCGAGTTCCGATTAGAAGGCAACAATGATAACTATACAAAGGTTCGCGATCATTGTCACTTGACTGGAAAGTTTAGAGAAGCAGCACATTCAAAGTGTAATTCAGGGTATAGAATTCATAAATTTATTCCTGTATTACTACACAATCTTTCTGGATATGAAAGTCATCTATTTATTAAAAAGTTAAGTAATGGAGGACAAATTAGATGCATTCCAAATAACGAGGAGAAGTATATTTCGTTCTGTAAGAAGATTTATGTTGACACGTATACAAACAAAAAAGGAAATGAAACACCTATTTATCATGAAATAAGGTTTATCGATAGCTAAGTTTATGCAATCGAGTTTGAATGCTTTATCAGGAAATCTTACCGATGATCAGTTTCGTGAATTGGCTAAGGCCTATATCAGTGATGAGTATACATTCTTGAAACAAAAGGGAATCTTTCCATATGATTATCTGAGTTCTGTTGAAAACTCGAAGAAACATCACTACCCCCAAAGGAAGCACTCTTCTCAATGTTCACGGGTAAAGCTATTAGTAATGATGATTATGAATTTGCAAACAAAGTATGGAAGGCTTTGACTGTAAAACAATAAGAGACTACCTTGAACTCTACATAAAGAGTGATGTCTTGCTGCTAGCCGACGTCAGAGATGCTAGCAATAAATATTATAAACTAGATCCAGCATGGTATTATACAGCACCAGGACTATCTATGGATGCGTGTCTTAAGTTGACAAAGGTTACACTTGAGCTTATAAACGATTATGACGTGTTGCTAATGTTAAGGCAAGGTATTCGAGGTTGGGTTAGTACAATTTCAACGCGTCTTGGTATTGGAAACAATAAGTATATGGGTGATGATTATGATGAAAGCAAAGACTCATCGTTTATTATTTATCTGGATGCTAACAATCTCTACGGGTGCGCGATGAGTAAGCCACTTCCAACAGGGGGGTTTAAGTGGATCAATGAAAATGAGCTTAACAATTGGAAAAACATTTCATGCACAGGAGGACAGGGGTGTATTTTAGAAGTTGACTTGGAATATCCTGATGAATTACATGATCTTCATAATGACTATCCACTAGCCCCTGAAAACATTATACCTGAGGGATCAAAAGTTAAAAAGCTTATTCCAAACAACAAAACCAAGTATGTCGTACATTATGATAACTTGCGAAAAGCTAGGGCTCAAAGTTACCAACATTCATAGAGGAATTAAGTTTGATGAAAGCCCTTGGTTGAAAACATATATCGACTTGAACACTGAATTGCAAACAGCTGCAACTAACAACTTTGAAAAAGACTTCTTCAAGTTGATGAACAACGGTGTGTTTGGAAAAACAATGGAGAACATCGAGAATCGTGTCGATATCCGATTGGTAAATAATCATACACAAGCGGAAAAGCTCGCTGCAAAGGTTAATTATAAACGCTGAACTATATTTGATGAAAATTTAACAGCTATACATATGAGAAGAACCAAATTATGTTATAACAAACCCATTTATCTTGGAATGTCTATTTTAGACTTAAGCAAGACAATAATGTACGAGTGTCACTATAACTACATCAAAGCTTAATATGGAAAAATGGCGAAGCTATTGTTTACGGACACAGTCAGTCTTGCCTACGAAATTAAAACTAAAGATGTTTATGCAGACATTTCAAACGATGTTGAAATACTGTTTGATACGAGTGAGTATCCAAAAGATCACCACTCCGGAATTAAAACTGGTTTAAACAAAAAGGTTCTCGGAATGTTCAAAGATGAGGCAGCTGGAAAACAAATAGAGGAATTTGTAGGACTCCGAGCTAAACTGTATTCGTGTAAAATGTATGAAGGGAAGGAAAACAAAAAGTGTAAGGGGTTAAAAAAGAGCTTTGTCGAAAACACCACTACCCACAACGATTATAAGAACGCGCTGTTTTCTCGCCAAGAATTGCTAAGGTCAATGAACGTTATCAGATCATACGCGCATGAAATGTATACTTTAACGGTTAACAATGTAGCTCTAAGAGCAAATGATGATAAACGTATTATACAAAAAGACGGTATTCACACACTGGCTTTATGGAATTAAACTCATAAGAACAAAAACATTGATAGCACTATATGAAATGAGTTTTAATACCGAAAAGTATATAAATGTTGAAGGAGCTGTATTACCAAACGAACCTCTATCCAATTTTCAGTTGATAGATGCTGCTAAAAAGTTAAAAATTAAAAACTTTAGGGGTGTCTATGTTCGCGATGAACGATGAAAAGCCCTAAAAAGGTAGAATGTGGAAGTCTAAATGTATGCGACTCGCGAGGAAATGGTACACACTGGACTGGTTGGATCAAAAACGGTCATGAAAAACGGTACTTTGACAGTTATGGGTTAGCACCGCCAGTTGAACTCGTTTGCTATATAAGGAATCCTGTGTATTATAACAGCGAAAGTGTACAGACGGATGGTGAGGTTTTTTTGCGGACACCTGTGTCTTTACATTCTTAAACAATGTGAGAGCGAAAGCTTACAACATGTAATAAACTCATTATATAAAAAATGTGTATATAAAAATGTTTGTAAACATATTTGGTAAAACAAACGTCGGATCGTCGCAAAGAGTGATTTCAGGAGGTGTCACATAATCACAAGCCATTAATACGTTCTGAAGACGAGATGGTAAAAATGCAGCTGCTGAAAATATTAACTTGGATTCTCACAATCTAATCAATGTTTTGGATCCTGCTAATGCTCAAGACGCTGCAACAAAAAATTATGTTGATAATCGAACAGTTTCAAAGTCTGGAGATACTATGACTGGTGATTTAAACATGGGTGGTAGGATGGTTAAAGGATTACCTGTTCATTATCCTACATTGTAGAGTGGAAATGAAGCACCCAGTTGGTCACAAGTCACTAGTTTATTGAATGAAGCAACTACTAATAATAAACAGTATAGAGATGATCAAGATGCTTTTACTAAATATTATGCTAATAATTTAACTAAAAAATGTTATTCGGGTTGTGTTCCAATTTTGGAGGAGAATATTAGTAGAACTGGATTTGTAACAACTGCAAGTTCAGTTACTGATGATAAATTTAGAGCATACGGTGCATTTAATAGTCTTAACGATGATGGGTCTAATGGAAGCTGGGCTACACCTTCAAAAACTGGTTGGCTTCAAATTAAATGTACTGAACCCGTGACAATTTGGAGAGTGGCGTTATAAGCTAGAGCTATAGATGGTAAAAATATAACTGGATGGACTATTAGTGGAAGCCATCATGGAAAAGAATTTGAACCACTGTTGACATCTACAACTAAATTGTTTGGATCTGCTAATGCTCCTTTGTTTTTCGATATTTCAACTACTTAAGCATACTAATATTATAGACTCAATATAACAGCAAGTTCTGGAGCCAGAGATCTTGGAGTTCAAGTTATGCAGTTGTATGTTTTATCAACCTGAGTTAAGAGTATCAAACTCTAATATAAAAAATGAGATTTTATCCGTTTTTTCTAGAATGTAGTAAGCGCGAAACTGATAAGGAGAATAAGAGGTAATTGGAACTTCTTGGTTTTGGAAAATGTGGTATGATTATTGACAAAGACGATGGAACGTATACCTTATTAAAATTTAATAAAACGTTTAAAATACCAAAAACATACAGCGTCCAACAGCATGATGTACTTAATCAAATGCTCTGGACTAAAAACGATGAGTTTGAAAAGATGGAAGCAACCATTCAAGAGTCAACAAAACAGTGGAACAACGTTAAAAAACGGGATCAACTTAGGTTGATTGACAATTACGTGTTAAAATTGAAGTGTGATATGGAGGAAAAAAAATATCGCAAATGTGCTATTACCACGGCATTCTTACTCGGAATGATCAAACCAAACGAAATTGTTTACTAAGACTTTGAAATTAAACATATAAAAGGAGAATATTTTGCATAGGCCTAAACGATAATAAGAAAATTGAATTTTCATGGTTAAGGTGTTATTCGAAAGTTTTAATACTTGTTTTAAATTTATGGTTAAGGAAAGACCATAAATTTATAAAAGTGTGGTTACTTCATCTTGACGTGAAAGGAAAACTCCTTTAGTATATTTCTTTACGGAAGGGAAACGAAAGGGAAACGGCCGGGAAACGACAGTGGCCCAGCCGCGCAATATCTACACTACTTATATTTGTTAAATGCTGTTTCAATAAAAATTTGCTTGACCGTCACAGTTTTGATATTTTTTTTATATTTCCGTAATAACAAAGCAAATTGAAAATGATATTACCTGCGTGCAAAGCAAACGCAAAAGTAGCAATCACAACGACACGTTTGCAACTATCGATGCATTATCAAATGCACTGCTACACAACCGGATACGCATCTAATCATTATATATTCTATATCTATAGATCCGCGAAAACAACCACTTCCTTCTTTAAGAATCAACCTTCAAGGGAATCGCAAAATACATAAACCTGCAAAATCTTACTTAAGCAGGTTGAACAAGAAATCCATCTGTAAACTTTCTTAACAGTATGTTTGTTTAGGTAAATAAAATAATTTTTTTATTTAATCACATTGAATGTTGTTAATCAACCGTATAATTTGATATATGTCAACAGAACTTTAAAACAGAACTATTAAACATGGGTATTTAGTTATCACACAATACATTTTTATTTTTTATTATTACAAATGGACATGAAATCGATACAAGGCCAACAAATTGAGCTCAATTGTACCCGTTTCTTGCTCTGCTGCATGTTCTTTATAAGCACATGAAATCATTAACGTATGTCCTATTGTTTGTAACAAGAATCATTAAAAAAACTCAATCTAATATTTCAACAACCATTCCGAGTCTCAAAGGCCATGCCCGACCATGGCCAAATGTTATACCGGTACATATTTGATAGAACATGTTAATTTAATTCAAAAGTAAAAAAGGGTACATTTTGAAGTCTGTTATATACAAAAGTAGTAAATTTAACCCAATGCAGATCGGATAGTCTAGATTTAATAAATGTTTTATTGTCGTCAGATAATATCAGCTTATTTTAAAATGTAGCCTAAAATGTATAACTGTTTATAGCAGCTATAAAAAGGCTTTTCACTGGATAGACCGAGATTCAACATCAATATATCCACTGCCTTAATAATATGAAAAATTACACAAGTTTTTAAAACAATATGATGATTAAATTAATTGTATTGGGATCACTTTTTCACCCTTAAACTGATTCTCTTAGAAATACTTTAAATGTTATTATTAGTATTATATTTGTCTATTAGAAGAACCGTAACTCTTTATTCGGTAAAGCCAGTAAGAAAGAGTGATCAGTGTTAGACAAACAAACAATACACATTTGAATTGAGGTATTTTCCCGTTTATGCTATGTCATTTATATTTCATAATGAAATAAAAATTTATTACAAATGTGATGTTAAATGCGTTTAAGATATTTAAACTGAAATGCCTGCCTACTTATGACGAAAAAAGGAGTTGATTTTGGACGAATTCAATTTACAATCGCTTCAAATAACTGTTTATTCACTTCAGACGCAGATTATATAGGCCGAAGATATTGTGAATATTTATTATTACATATAAATCAAACTTAATCATAATAAAAATGCTTATAGCACTTTTAAGTATTTTTGTTCGTTAATGTGAAGATATACTACAAACCATATCGCACATTTGCAACGAAAACGCTGTCAGTTACAATATCTTATGGCTTTTAATGCGTGATATGTCTTTGCGATAAGTCTGATTTAGCGCTAATTGAAAGAGAATCAATGATGTCACCGAAAATCAAAACTGCAACATCTTACATTTTTTTATGTTGATATAATGGGTACACAATTTTGACAGTCTGGTTAAAATGCTTTAAAGACACATATGTGTGCACAAATTGTGCATAATGAAGTGTAAACATGATAAAAACATTCGTTAGAAAGCAATATTGGCCCATTGAAATGATCGCACTACAGATATAGATATGAGAATGAAATGGTTAAAACAGTGTTATAAGTAAATATCTTATTCCCTTTCGACTCTTCTTGTTTTTTTTTTACAGATATCTGTTTAGTTAATTTATATATTAATAGAAATGGTGAATTTAACTGAATGTGTGTGTTGCTCGTGTTGCTAGTATTATGCATGGTAACCACGGAGAACACGTCGATAAGTCCCATTGTAAATATAGCGAAACGTTTGCACTGATAACTATTAGATAAGATTTAAACTCGTGCCGATTGAGTCCGGTGATCTTCGGAAAAAACGCCGAACATATATATGGATTATTTCACGCTTGACTTAGCCTACGCACAGCTGACTAGCCCGATAACTATAGGAACGAATAAGGTTCGTACATTTCCGTATGACAATTAGCACCGAAGAGGATCTTTGATTTCAGCCCTTCGAATACTTGTACATTTTATCGGGATTTCCGGGTTTTAAACTATTGCATGGTTCATATGACATAAAAATACTTCATGCAAGTATACACGATCTTTTTTGTAAACATATATAACTTTATATAATAACCCCCTATAAAAAAGTTCAAAAATGGTAATATAAAATGAACAAAATCTTCAATGTAATTTAGCGCAAGTAATGTTTGTTTGCACAGTAGAAAACTCATCTATGTATAATAGACAACTAATGAAAAATTTAACTGATTTTAAAAGAGGAAACTCAATGTGTCGGATAAACTTGTGCTGTACATGTCCAACAGCTTTTTCACTGCTACTTCATGTACATCGCGGACTGTTTAGACTTCCATTCCCGGTTAAAGATCAAATGCAGTTTAGATTTATATATATAACAGCAACAACAACAACAACAAAGGTAACATTTATTCAGAAATATTATAAAGCTTACAATAAAGCTTCTAGCCTACAATTGTAAATATAAATATACTTCTGGTACATATGATTGTATTAATTATTTGATAAAGGAGGACGCAAACTATTATTCGTAATGGGTTTGATATAGTCTGAAATGTAAAAATGTCAGTCTGTTAATTGATTGAATGTTAAAACTGTACTGTGGATATGATTTTGACATAGCAAATGCTAAAAGGTGTTCATAAAGAATTTGATGAAAAACAATACACGTAAATGTGAATCACAGGTACATTTTAGAGAGACAAAAGTATGCACATATACACATTTAAAAAATAAATAAATAAACACGATGGATTTAATAGTAGGTCTACGAAGATACTTTCTAGAGTTTGTGATTAGTGATTTCATTTTCATCGTTTAATCACTTATAAGTTCTTCCCTTTAATTATTTGCGTGGTATATATATTTTGCTATGTTTTAAGTTCACTTTTAATTGTTTTGTAGAATGAGGATTCTAAGTTTTGTTATCTTTGGCCATCTGCAAACGTAAGTTTTTAAGTATTTTCTACTTAGTTGAGAATATAAGGAACCCGTTATGATAAAATGATATTCGTTTTCAATTAGATGTGAAGTACAGATTTTGCATTTTCTGTCTTCCCAAATTGATTAATATTACTGTGCCAAATCTGTTTGAATTGATCTATAATCCTGAGTTTAATGGTATCTGGTGATGTTTTAGATGTGACTTGGTTTATCCATAAATCCGCAATGCCCATTTGTTCCAACATTACTTTCATGTGTGACGCTCAAGTAATTTTATTGTTATTTATTTCATTTTCTGCATTCGTTTATAGCACGGAATAAACCTGTTTATTACGTTAATTTCCTTGAAATTAAGGATTTGTATCCTGTATCGAAACTTTAAAAAATTGCGGTGATCATACAGCGGTATTCGTCCAGGTTCGCCGTACAGACCCATAAGGAAAGTTGATGTTTTTACGCATAGTAATTTTCTTATTAAAACGTCAAATAATTTGATTGTTTCTTGTGTATAAAAATGCATACTGATTAAAAACCGAAAAGAGTTTATACAGTCCCCGACGCATATTCTGCTATGCATTTCTGAGTTAAGTTCCAGTTTCCGTTTTTGAAAAAAAATAACATATATATTTAAAAGATGAAATCACTTCGAGCTTTTTGCCATATAAAATTTTGTCTATATTTGCGTGACTTGTACTTTTTTCGAATATCATTATTTTTTGTTGTTGTTGCTGTATTTATCTTCAATTTCCACGTATAACAGTATAACAATATCAATATATCAATAACAAAACAATAAATCGTTTAGCATGAATTGTAAAGCGGCTTGTGATGTTGCAAAACAAAACTGATCGTCCGCATAAAGTATCAAAAATAATTCAAGTTCATTGATTGAAAATACATCGTAAATATTCGAGTTAATATTATATAAACTTTCTTTACAAATAGCATAAACAGTAAGAATAATCCACCGTCACCCTGTTTAACTCCTTGTTAAGAGTATATGATGTCTGATATCTCGTTATTATTTTTTGTTACTGATTTGACAGTGGACTACTTCGATTTAATAGCGTTAATCATTTTGATGCTTATGTTATGTAGGGCAAGTTTTTTGCCATAAGAATGGAAGATTAATTTTATCATAAACATCATAATCTATGAATTCGCTTTTAAACTTTTTGTCCGCTGTGACTTACTTTGGATATGATAGCCTGTAATAAGAAAATGCAATGCAGTGCTTTTACGTTTTTGATACCAAAACTGAGTTTTTATAATCGTTTAATTAATTGCTTTCCATATTAAGAGACCACCCTAGGAAACCCGATACCTTGTGAGCCGTGTAATACCATAGGGAACAGTGCTGTGTATTTTGGCATGAAGCCACATAGGGTAAGTAATTTTGTTAAAATTAAAATTTTCAAAGTCCAATTTGAAACAACTGCGTATTAAAATTGATAATAAAGGTATTCCAATGGCCTACATGTAGAGTAAATCCTGACGAATTGTATTATTATTTTTTTCATAAAAAATTAGCGAAATGTGGCTCCCTGAAGTAGAAGATCGGGCAAAATGAGCTATGTTCAGGCATTTAGGGGAGAACAACTGATTTAATTTGCAAGCCACTACAATAATTACAGGATTTATACAAACTTTCACATGTCTGCCATAATCACTCAGCAGGGTTTCTCCAGAAAACTAGTTCTTGTGGAGAAAATTGCGTTTTTAATGACCATGTTTGGATAACATGGATACCATATGGGAAATACCAGGAAACCTTATGTGCAGTGACTTTATAATACTTTTTCGTGATAAAAAACCTAACGTTCAGCCATTTTGTTGCAATTTCTTTGCTTTGTAGAGGTCTATAGTAAGTGTATGTGGGCATATATGCATACAAATGTACTTTTAATGCTTTTTAATACATTCTATGATATACTTTGCCTTCCATCCCACATCTTTCCAGAAACTTGAATCCTTTGCCTGATATATAATGTGGTTATTCAATGTCCACTAATGTGAAGCTGATAGTTTTATCTTAATAACTAACTCGTTTGCCAGTTTGTGCTAAAATTACTGAGTATGGTATCCATGTTTTCCCAACATGTCCATTTGACTTGTTTTCCTGATGATTTTTTGAGGTTGAACAAAGCGATCATTTGGCGGAGGTTGGTAAGAACGGTCTATGTTTGTTGGATGTCGATGCCGAGACCTGCGTTCTTAAGGGTACTTTGTTGTTGATGTTGTTCTGATTAGCTCGCGTTGCCTTTAGTAGTGGAATTTGGCAACGATTGGTCTTGATTTGCCCTGTTGTGGTTTGCCTAGCCTGGGCACTCGGTCAAGTATTATATCGTCCACTATTTGGAAATGTTCTGAAATTATTAGTTTTACTAATTTGCAGTTTTCTTGGTGTCTTTCACTGACGCCAAAGAAAATTAAGTTTTCTCGTATGCTACTGCTTTTTAGGTCGTCTGCTTTTGCTTCTAGTTCGCTTGTTTTGGTTTTAATGTCTGTTAAGATAGCTGACCAAACACTGCCCTAAAAGTACCGTTAAATTTAAATTACTTTCATTTATGTTTTGTTTTGATTGTTCCCTTCCACTCTTTGTGAATTGCATTGCATTTTTGATATCCATGAATTATGTGTCTCTCGTTTTAGATTGCTTTAACAGATTTTCTATTTGCGCATTTATACTATGAACGAGTTGTTCGAGTTTGTCTAATTAAGCGACTGATAGCTTTCTGAACTTAATGTCTTGTATATTTTAGTCTCCCATGGTTGTTGAGTTCTTGATGAGGGTATTGGTTTGATCCATTGCTGTGAAAACCTTGTTGATAAGGGGTCATGGATTGCAGGTTGGGTGGGTGGTACTGGCCGCTGTATGATGGTGTGGCGGGTAGAGGCCATATTAACGTCGCTATTACATACGTGTTTGAATGACAGTTTTGGTAGTGCTTTTAACCGCCTTGATATGAAATTTTTCAGGTTGATCGACCACATAATTGGAGATGCCTCTTCTTTTGAGCGTCTCTTTTCACTTTTATGTTGTCTTTGTTTTTGACCTTTTTCGTCATCGGTTGATGTAAAGATGTTAGTTAAAACTTGAACTGGAAAACACGCGAGGAACGTTGGGCGATCACATTGATGACATTGATAATCATCGAGACAGTTATTAATATAACTAAGTATTGATATTAGTTTACTATACTGTTCAATACACCTGAATTCACCTCAACTTCCAAGATGTTGACGATATTTTTGATGTTCCGCTTTTTTCATGAATAGCCAAAGTAAGTTGTGTCTCTTACTGATATACCCGACAAAATTTCACAGGCAAAGGGTAAACATATATTTGTTTCTAACTTCTTATTTCTTAATTAAATCAATTTGCCATATTGTTCAATATGACTGTACTCAATGTATGTTAGTGTGGATGTGGGAGTGGGGGAAGGTGGTAAGCGACGCCCATGGATAATCATTGCCATTTTATGGAGACGTAGACCAATATAGTCATAACGGAAAACTTAAAAAAACACAATGACAATATTTTACAGACAGAACAAAACAAGCGATACTACGACATATGAATGAAATGAATATCACAATAATAACACTAATTCACACACATTTATAATACAAAATGTTCAATGAAAGAAAACAGTTTAACACCTCACCAGGCTGGATTAAAGGAAGAGCACTTGACGGTCTTGGCAAATGCAAGCGTGGTAAATAAATTAACAATGGAATGAAACAAGTTATATCGACTAGCCAATGAGCATCTTCCTTCGGACTAAATTTTAATTTTCATTGGACATAAAAACTACAGGTATTGCATCAGCTTTCATGGGTAAACGCACACTATAGAGAAAGGATAGAATTTCCAAAGTAAATGTATGCTATATGAAAATAGAGACAACACATTGACGTGTGCTACTTAAAAGTTTATTCTTTCAAAAACTTAAAAGTTTATTCTTTCAAAATATCAATAGCCCAATTTTAATTGAATGCAAACAAAAGCACCAAACGGAACACGATTGCCTGCTGACGTTATCACTTGATTGCCTCATTCAGTTTAAAGACTCGATTGTCTTGGTATATTGAAATGCAGATTCATTAAAGCTAGTTCTTCTGGAATACGTTGAGCTTTTATGCCTGCAACTCAAAGCTCTCCATGGTAAAGGCAAAAACCATTGCAAAAGTGACCAACGTATGTCTATCAAATGGAGTTAAATCAACCAAATATACTGTATCAAACACAATACCTGAAACCATCGTCATCAAATTGCGTATCTTTTGTCGAGCAAAGATCAAAACAAAATCTTGATAACAAAACGTTGAATTAAAATACAATGATACAAGAAAAAACAAGTAGTAAATAAATGTGAACACAATTTCATAGTTCTATGTGAATGTGTAACATTGTGAACGTTGATTTAATTTAAATCGAGGTATATATCGATATTTAGTCTGGTTGCTCTGCGCTTGCATTGAATTGTTAAGGAGTATCTCGGTAGTGTAACCGTAATATATTACAACTACTATCGATAAACCTGCGTAATTTAAGAATAATTTATCGTAATATGTTTTGTCTATTGCTTTACACCGCGAGGCTTGCCAAGCCGTGTAGGTTTTATTCTGAGACGAGTGCATTCATGTCAGTAGAGATACTTACATACGAAATCCGGATAATGCAATCTATAATCACGCCCTTTCATTAACGGCGACACACGACACACAAGCGATACACGATAATTTGCGCGATACACGAAGCAACGCGCGAGAATGTACCACAAAATATCGCCCTTGTGTAGGAAGCCCAAAAGGCAATATATCGTGGTAAATATCGCGCGTCGCTTCGTGTATCGCGCAAAATATCGTGTGTCGCTTCGTGTATCGCGCAAAATATCGTGTGTCGCTTTGAGTATCGCGCAAAATATCGCGTCTCGCGTTCAAAGGGCGACACACGAAACACGAAGCGACACACGATATTTTGCGCGACATACGAAGCGATACTCAATATTTCCGCGATACACAGCGACACGCGATATTTGTACTGTTCGAATATCGGTGTAATAATATCGCATGACAACTCTCGCGTTTTCAAAACATCAGGGGAGACAAAACGGGGATATTTTTACGTCGGGCAGCCATATTGATAATAAATGGTTAAAACTTACTGTAACACCATTTAAAAACGCGAGAGTCGATAGGCGATATTATTACAGCGATATTTTAACAGTACAAATATAGCGTGTCGCTTCGTGTATCGCGCAAAAAATCAAGTATCGCTTCGTGTGTCGTGTGTCGCGGTCTGAACATAGACCGCGATATACGAGATTCGGATAATATGGGCGAAAATGAATAATAAACTATCGTGTATCGCTTCGTTTGTCGCGCAAAATATCGTGTGTCGCTTCGTGTTTCATGTGTCGCACTTTTAAGGCGAGACACGATATTTTGCGCGATAGTCAAAGCGACACACGATATTGTGCGTGGAACACGAAGCGACACACGATATTTTGCGCGATGTACGAAGCGACATGCGAAATGTGCCACCATATCGCCTTTTGGGCTACCTATACAAGGGCGATATTTCGTGGTACATTCTCGCGCGTCGCTTCGTGTATCGCGCAAAATATCGTCTGTCGCTTCGTGTGTCGCGCAAAATATCGTGTATCGCTTCGTGTGTGGTGTGTCGCTCTTGATGAAAGAAGGGTGAGATTATAGATGGGACTATCCGGATTCCGTACTAACGTAATATTCTCTACGTAAACTGTTATAGAAATCCGCACTTTCTGTGAAAATTTGTTAATTCCAAACGATAATTTTACCATTTTGCATTATACTATAATTACGAGTACACGTTTCTGTATCGGCGTTTACATGGTTGTTTTGAATTACATAGACGTACAAAAACAATTGATTTATCGTGTCGAAGTCGTAATAATCCATTTATACATGTGAAATAAACATATTGAAAATTATATATTAACATGGTGCGCATGCATGTTTTTTGTCATCGACTAATTTCAAATGCAGATGACAAATATACCAAACATATTGTTTTAACATCTGCAAATTTGGAAAGTAGGTCGACAAATCTACTTGTGCCAAAATTATTTGTTTTACTATATGAGCCTCCTTCCATTCACCAGTAAAACGCGATTTAATATTATTGATAATAACAGACATTCAGTGTGGATGTTTGATGACATAGACATGCGTACAGCAACTAATTTGGTAAACAAATGGACCTTTTATGACATTGTTGAATATTCGTATTAAATAATACTTATCAAATAGCTAAAATATTGATGAGTGATTTTTTTTAAATGTTTGAAAATATAGCGGCGGCGGCGGTGGCGGCTGCGGCGATGGTGGTGGTAATGATTACTGCTTTAAGTAAATATTGACACATCCGCTCACATAAAGGGTTATTTGCCTGGGTTGTATATTGCCTGGGTTGCAAATAGCACACGGCGATACACAAAATTCCCCTGGCGGCATGAATATGTCATATTTCTAGATCTAAAACATTGCGTGAAATGTTTGTAATGAAATTATATGTTAATGTGAATCTTGGGGACATTAAATGTAAGCAAAGCCGTAATAATTAAAGCAATAAACAACTATACTGAAGCTAATTTATGAACATTAAAGCCCCTGTTCAGCGAAAACAGTCCATACTTAAATGGCATCAGCTTTTGTAATTTATAATGATGTTTCTTTAACTAAAACCTATTTCGACTGAAAACACAATATAATAAAATATGTGGCTTTTTGTTCAAAGCTCTTGATTCGAATAGAGCCTTACGTACGCCTAATACGAAGAAAGTGTAGATTTATCGAATAAGCCAGAGGCTTTACACACTATCACGAATATTGAAATAATGCGATAAATACTCTATATCTTTACAAAAAAACAGAGTTTAATAAGTTATTTATAGAGTGTGTAAGATATTAGTTAGAAACAATGTCTGCATAATTAATGTGTTATGTGGTCACTGTAAATCACATAGTCAATTGTATGAAGTTTTTCGTTGGATAACTGTCTATGTAATTCATTTTAGATTTGGGAAAATGTTCATGCAACGCAGACACGTGTTTAAGAGTTGTATATTTTATGAAGATCTGCGTTAAATATGTGTTTATGAAATGCAAATCAACGTAAGATAATAACATAATTGATGCAAATGTTGTGCAGATAGGCGGATACTTGTCAATTCATATGCAGATCCAAGCGGGGTAATTGTCTATGTTATGGTGATCCACGTTGAGTAATGTTCAGTGTTAAGCAGATAACCGTTGGATAGTGATCAATGTAATGGAGATCGATGAAGTTCTTTGCACGAGACTAACGAGTGAGTTGCCTAATGATCCTTATTATGAAAATAGAACTAATAAATTGACACGTTGGGGAATATTAATTGTACATGCTGAGTTCATGTACACTTCAAAGAAAATCGACAAGTGCCCCATAAACATCTTGAATAACTTTATATCTTGTTGTAAATTACGTGTAACAGTAAAACATATATGAAGACGAATTTGAACCCAGAAAGTTTATTGCAATATTTATTCAGTTCATAAGTGTTTGTTTACAAACGTAAGCTAACAGTCAGTAATCATAAATCCGCTTTTGCAAGTACGGAGCGATATCGGGAGTTTTTTGTAACATTTTTGAAGGCTAAAAACATTGTGCGATGCAATGATTGGTTTGTTAACAAATCAGGAAGTAGTCATGTAAAGTCGAAATGACGAATGAGATCTTTGTATATCGTATATATATATAAAAACGAGACACATAACTCGTTTAATAATGCCATTGGAAATGATGGCAAGCTTTGAGTTTTCGATTTTACTGTGCGCACTTTGGGCGTTTTCTTTGTCAGCAGGTAATGACTTTTTTATTCGAGTTAAATTTCTAAAAGTAAGATTAAGACTAAAAAATAAGTATTCGTATACAATGATGTAATGTATACTAATTTGTTGTCATAAGCATAGGTATTTCAATATAATGGAAATTATTACTTCTTACACCGAAATTGAATGAAAATATACTGTTTATTTAAGAATTCCAGTGATCTAAATAAATAAAAAAATTAATTACTATTCAGCTTTTTTTCTTAACAAAGAAATAATTTCGACTAGGTAGGTGTCCTCGAGTTGTTACTGTGGACAGTTTGTGTTCATTTACCATCTTTTCCTTCCAGTGTGTATTACTCTACACATACAGTAATATTAGGAATAGATAATGTTCCCACAGAGTATTTTTCTTTCAAGAAATGTACTTATACTTATTGTTGTAAATTCATTTAGCACTAAACAGTTTTGATATAGTTATGCGAATGCTCTTTCATTAAATTCTTTACCTCTTAGATACGTATTTTGACCTGTTTGTAATCCCTTAAAAAGTTTCATTTAATTGAAGACCTTTCTTACTACATTCAAGTTTTAAAGGCTTCAATTCCAAGTTTTAGATACTGATGAGCAGCAAACAGCATAAAACCTGAACAGACTTCGAGTTACTCGCAGGCTGTTCTGGTTTTATGCTTGTTGCAAAAGCTCTTTTCACTTTGCTCTTATGGGGGAAAGGGTTACGCATATCTCAAAAAGGTTATTTGTCATACAAAGGAACAGGATATTCCTATGGTAACTTGATTCACATTTATTTAGATGACAAAAGCATATCAAGTATTATCACGTAGTCGATTTGTTAAAATTTGACATGTAATGCGGTATTTTAAAAAGAACATAATTTTAGTGTGAAAATAATTAGATGATCATGAGAGGTTATCAAGTTAAATTGTATTATCCTTTCAGCAACTGATATACTTTTATATCTACTATGCAGCTCACTGCTTTATGTGGAGGCAATCATAGAAGAATATCATTATCCTATTACATCATTTAGAAGGCCACATAACTAAAGCTTTAAAGGTCTTAGTTTACTCCCAATAACGTCTTTATTATCATAACGTAACGTATGTGGAAAACAGTCATAACTTTTATAATTTTTTCTTGGAATGATAAAGACTGCACATACATACCGTCCATAAAAGGAACAATACATGTAAGTTTTCATGTATAATAATAAGCAATAAATATGAATTGACAGATTGTAAAGTTACCGACATTAGTTCATTTTAAAATGATGGTTAAGGAAAGTAACACTCACCAATGTGAGGTTGGTGTTTAATAATTTCGGTCAGTCGGGTAACTTTGTACTAATTGCAGATCAGCTTAATCACATGTTTTCAAGATAATTGTACACTTTGAACCTTATTTTAGAAGAGCAACGCTTTGGGTGAACTGATTGTCTCACAATATTGTAACTGTATACATAACAGTTTTTGTATAAATGCACTATAGGAGTATTCTAATGGAACAGTCAAAATTATCCCTGTTTTGTTGAAAAAAAAACAAACAACGTTTCCCTATTTAATTAGCAGTATCAAATAACAGTACTGTCAGGTGTTGTCTCACCCTTTCGGGAATTTTCTCATTTTTGGGATCTCTTTTTTTCCGACATTTTTTTTCCTTTAAAATACAGCAAACAATATGACATCAATGCTAAAATCCAAAAAAGACATGGATGACAGAATCGACTTTAATACTTAAGAATTAGGACTAGACATTGAACTAAGAAATATATGGTAAGTGTATTAGTATGTACAGGCTACAAAAGATGCTTTAATCACACAAAAAATATCGAACTAAGTGATAAACCGTGTATTTAGCAGTGTTATATTCCATTTCATATTGAACTGCTTTATACCATAAAAATATTACAGTTATCTAATTAAAAATATTCTTTATTTGAAGAATAAAATCTATGTATGTGTTGGTGAACACGGGTCCAGAACCGGTTTTTATTTACTTTTGAAAATTACGCTACAACGATGCACTTGTACAGACAATATTTCTAATTTCAATTATATAATAATACGCAAGATGCGGAGGTTACAAGTATCCGCCTTGTTGGTGGCAAGACGCCGTTCTCTGGTCGCTTGGAGGTGGAGCACAACGGAACTTGGGGAACAGTCTGTGATGACGAATTCACAGTCAACAGCGCAAAAGTCGTCTGCAGGATGCTCGGATTTACGGACACCCAGTAAGATGTGATTAAGCAGTGTGTGTACCGTACTGGCTAACATATTTTGAGAATATATACTTGTAAGTTTCGTTAACACTTTGTTTACCTAATGTTATACATAGCATCTATTTTGAAGGTATGCTGAAGTTGTCAAACCAAATGTTTACGGTCCGGGATCAGGATTGATCATGCTGGATAGTTTAAATTGCCATGGAAATGAATCAGACATATCTCAGTGTAGCCATGAATCTTGGGGTGTCTCTGACTGCGAACACTCCGAAGACATCGGGGTGAATTGTCGTACGTATGCTCCATATTGCATATTGCGTATGTGAGGTATAATAAAAAAAATGTAATTAACCGCAAAATATGTTACATGCACATTGAAATATTAAGCAATAAATATGTATTGGATGTACTGTGATATTAACACATACCAGGCAGTGAGGCACGTCTGTAAAAAAACTATTCTCTTTTAAGTTACAAAATATAGTATAATTAATACATGATGTTAATAAAATATGGGGGGGGGGGGGCTGAGATTTCTTGCCACCTTTCGGACAACACTATAAATATAACAATTAATACTTTAAATAATGTTTTTGTGCTACGTACAATTTAGTTACTTCAATACAATTTCGACTTTCTACGATGCTATTTTTAATCCATAATTAAACAGCAGAAATATGTTCATCTGTATTCAAAATATGTGTAAAACAATTTGGAGGACTGGAAAGATTTGCATTCATACATAGTACAAATGAAATAAAAAATCAACCGAAATTAAAAATAAGATATTAAATGAAATAAATAAATATGGTTAATTATATTTCTCTTTAATTTTCCCACATACACTATTGAAAGTTATCAAAGACAAAAATAGTTTAAGTCAGCTACGGTGCAAGAAATAATTAAATATCCATTTAATCATGTTTAAAGTTTTGCCTCCATATTTTTGAAATCTCGTATATCTCTTACATAGCGATACAATCGTATTCTTTGCTGTAACGTCATAAAGGCAATTTCTACCATAATAAAATGTTATTCCATGAATTCCGCTAATATCCGTTAACAGTTTACATGTATTTATAAAAATGTAAAATTGTATACGTGTATGTTTATAAGACACGAAATTGCGATTGGCATCTGGTTCTACCACACACGACGGTCAGGTGGAGGTGAACATTTTTGGAAGCTGGGAACCAATATGTGCCGACAATTTCACCATATCAGAAGCCAGGGTCGTCTGTGGCATGATCGGATTCAGCTTTAAGTATGGACCTTTTAGATGAACTGATAGATGTTGTTATTCTCGTAATAATTTACGTAGCTGTTAGATTACTTAATAAACGAATATACAATATCATGTATGCAAGTTACATGTGTGCAGGGTGGTGATAAAGATCTGATATCTGTCTGCTTGTTCACTTATTTGCACTAATCTGGCCTTTTAAAAAGCTATTTATGTCTTAACACGATTTTCCTTTGAAACGGCATCGCATCGTGTGTGGTTTTTGTGTTGAAGTTAATAATGATTGCAATTACCATCTATATTATTTTCTACAAAATATTAGGCACATCATTCATATGCATGTATAAGTCTTCGATTTGGGTGTTCTTATATATCCATTTATTTAACATAGTGTGTTTTAGTTGTAAAATATCGAAATTCGCGTGACTGAAACAGCTAATTTAACTTTCATTTTATAGATCTAAGCAGGACTAAGATTTTCTCACGAAAAGGTTGCCAAAAGATCACCTTTCTCTTGGTCGTAAGCTGATCCTTATAGGAGGCATATTTTATGATGTATTTTTATGAGATTTCTAAACGAGCGAACAGTGTTTTCTAAATACTTATTAATTTGCAGTCAATGGCGCATGTTTTCTTTAATTAGCATAAAGCGTTTCAGTTATATCTACTATAATGATTTTGTTTAAATATGTGTATAATGTTTACATTTAGCGGCGCAGAGTTAAAAACATCCAACATAGCAAGATACAACTTTTTACCGTCCGCATACACATGTGAAGGATATGAAATAGATGTATCGATGTGTCAGGAGATAAATATTACCTGCTCACAGCCATATGCCGCTTTTGTTAATTGCCGTAAGTTTTTTTCGTTATATCTACACACTATGTGCGAATATTCGTTTGTTACTACTGACGGTAATTGTGTAATGTTGTTAATTCCTCTGTATTATTTTTTTATTTAGGTACTCCAATTCGGCTAGTGAACGGAACCAGTGCCAAATCAGGACGTGTCGAGGTGGAGTACCGGGGTCAGTGGGGGACGATATGCGATGACGGCTTCGATGACCTTGAAGCAAAAGTCATCTGCAGGATGTTGGGTTTCAGTGATAAGTATGCGCATGCGTAATTAGTAATCCTATAACAGCTAATCATTTGTATTTACTCGTGGCTTGAATAGCAACTATGTATTCATTAAAGGTTTATATTATTGTAATGGCTCGACAATTAATACTTAGTATTAGTGTTAATCCTTTCAATTGATTATTTATTTCTCAGAGAAGCAAAAGCTTATGGGGGTGCATATTTCGGAGCCGGAACTGGGTCCGTTACAATCGACGAGCTTCGTTGCCTTGGTACCGAAGAAGACATTTCTGATTGTAAATCAAGCGAATGGCTGTCACCAAACAACTGCGGCCATAACGAAGATGCATCGGTGGAATGCAGTATGCGTTCACATTAACTTATCATGCATCCTTTTATTATTAGTTATAAGTGTTTATGCAACTATGTTATAATATACAAAATTGTGATACATATTCAGTATTATAGTGCATGGAAAAAGGACTGCATTAAAAATTATGTCAATTCATTTTAAGAATCTGAAGTTCGTTTAGTAAATGGCCCAACAAAGTTTTCGGGTCGGCTGGAAATTCTGACTGGATCTGGTTGGGAAACGGTATGTTCTGACCTGGTAGACAACAAGACTGCTATGGTGGTGTGCAAGATGCTAGGATTTGAAGGAGGGTATAAACTTGGTTATCTACCATATTACCTTACATGAATGCATTGATTATTATATAATGTATCTGAATAGTAAATGCCATACTGACAACAACTCTCGTATGGTTTAGGAACATAACTCTTACTCATGTCAACATGTTTTAAGCTGATAAAAACTTTCAGAAATATTTCCATTTACGATGATGGACGATTTGGAAGTGGCGTCATGAAAACGCATGGCTACGACTGCAATGGGAATGAAACAGATATTGTCCACTGCAACCCAAACGAGTTTATCCCGTCGTGTTCCAATGGGACTAGCGCTGGATTCAACTGTTGTAAGATACACATGGTTGTGATGTATATAACAAAGGCTTCAAATGGTAGTAGCAGATTAAAGGATTGAAATAAATTTCGGTTGGATTCAATATTGCTTTTATCAACGTTGTGAATAATTTGGCATTTGTTCCCAAAATAAATTCATTTGTTTTGTTTATTCGTAGAACAAGTTTACATGTTTTATTAAATATGTTTCATATTCAAGTCTAAAAAAATGAAACGCACAAAATATGGACTTTACATGGCATCGACGTAAGGCTACTTCAAAAACGAATTACACAAATACATTCTGCTAAAAATCTCATGCAAATTACGAATAATATTGTAGTTAGTTCCCAGTACACATGATGTATTGCAATCCAATGCTATTATTTAAAACTAATTCTTATATTCAATATAATTACTATTAGAAATAAGATAACATAGGCTTATCGAAATGTTACCCGGCTTGAAAATGTAAAACAATCCACACCACCACAGAGTTAACAAGTAAAGTCGTTGATGACGCGTAAGATTTCTCAGCACCGCTGTTAGGAATCTTAAATCATAAATATACAAGTGTACTCTACAGTTTAAACACTTTAAGAACCTTACGCATTTATGCTTTTAATAATTGTGTAAATTGCAAGTCAAAGAGAGAAGTTATCTTCAGTTCTTTACAAATTTTTATTTCGTGTTTTAGACTCTATAACACCGATCCGACTTATCCAAGGAACAGCCATGTTTAATGGAAGAATTGAAATTTACCAAAGAGAAAACTCTGCCAACGGGTATTGACGGATACATTTTATATTCTTTACAACGTATTAAACTATATGAATATAACGTGTTGAACTGTTAGAGATTGAACCAATAACATTTATAATAATGTATGGTTCAATGAATTTCACTATTTAAATTGTTCATGACGATTTTGTTATATTTCAGCGATTGGAAAGAAATCTGCTATAATCATCTGACAACAAAGGACGCAATAGTGATGTGCAGAATGTTTGGGCATCCAACTATGTAAGCCTTAGGTTTACGATTTATTAAAGCTAGTTGGTTATCATCATTGGATTAAACTATTGTTGTCATTTTGATAAATCCCTGGGATATCAATCAAATTATAGGAAAATAACATTTAATTGATTTTACTTTCATGGAACAAAACTGTAAGTATCAAAACTTGATAAAACTATAATGTACATAATATAAGATCTTTATTGTCCGCGGACGGAAGAAATTATGGTAAAACCATTAAGAACTTGAAGTTCGTTCGGTTTACAGTGATGTTCAATTCTAACTATATAGACACTTCACGTTTACTTTTACTTTCATACAGTTTTTATCACGTAATTATTTATATAAAGGCACGACAAAGCAAATATAATTGAAAATCGAACATGTTACAGATCTTTAATCTCAATAGCATATTACAGATAATAATTCTAGAATCTCTTTATTAGTTTGCCTTTAACTGCCGTTCTCCTCCAGATACCCTACAATACATCATGCTTTCAACCATTACGATTCGAGCGGAAGATTTCCAACAATTAGTGGCTTCGGGTGCTCTGGAAACGAAACAGATATTACCGACTGCACGCCTGACACACACTGGACAGCAACTTCGTGTTATTACAACGACCGTGCGGCGATTAATTGCGGTAAGTGTTACTACAATATTCGATTATTTTTTGTTTCTTTTGAGTAATATCTCTAGTCAATATGTCCTACTTGTCTTAGACTATATGTATTGCTAATACAGACATGCTCGCATTACTTTTGTAATGCTATTTCAGGAATTAATTCTACTGTCAGAGTTGTGGATGGACCTTCAATAAAAGCTGGGCGAGTAGAGGTCTTGTACAACGGAACTTGGCTTGGTATCTGTAACCGTATACGATATAGTTCTGGCAATTACTACGATATAACATCGATGGACATTAATCTTCTCTGTAGGCATATGGGATTCAACTAAAGGTGTATACTTCTTATATTTTGAATGCATTTGAAATTCTTTTTTTATTAAAAAATCCCTTACAGGAATATATTCACAATTTCAAACGAATATAAACAGGAATATTCGTTTTGTTTGCTCGGCCTTATGAAGTATTTGATTGCAAGGCTTGGGGCATGTATTATATTGTTAATATTAATATGCGTTGTATATTAACGTGTTTTACTCTGATATGATCCATGTATTATTGAAAGATCTGCTGATAATGCGTTTTGTGTTTCCGAAAGTCAGCACATGTTTACTGCGCTATACTAATGCAGCATGATTTGATGTTGTACGCATGTTTAAATATTCCAAAAGATAACATAATTATTTGATTAAATATCAATATTGTTATATGGGACAAGAGTATCAATTGTATCACAGTGGCTACTTGGTGGCCTCATATGCAACCCGAAGTGTCAAGGTCATTCCAAACATCGCATGCAGCAGTTCTGTATCAGACGTATCCGATTGTCGATCTGGTTTGTGGGGTGTTGTGGATTCATGCCCACAGGCAGCAATCGTATGTAGTAAGTAAGATGTACATGTTCATTTTGAAAAACACTTTTATCCATAATTGATCATAACATACAAAATATCCTAATTAATTGCTTCAATCATAATATTCATCGCATCTACAAAAAACGTAATAACAAATTATAATAGATATTATAAGTTACACCGTTAGTAACTGACGGTGTATGGGATATACACCCTCAGTAATTGCATACTTTACAAGAGCGAAAACGGTGTAACAATAATATCTCAACCGACTACTCGATTACACGGTGGATATGGAAATTATTCGGGGTGTATGGAAAATACTCCATGGGCACCTGACCGCTCTAAGCCGATCGGATTAGGTCATTTTTGTAGAAGGTGGGATGTGAATATATTATCAGACAGCTTTCTGTTTGAAAAGTTAAACACTCCTCTGTGATTTGACGTCGTAATATGAACTGTTTAAACATTCAAAAACGTAAGGCAAACAAATCACAGATTCCTCATCTATCATTTACGTGGATCACAAAGCATTTAGCTTATTGCAGATAGCAGTATCCGCCTCGTGAACGGCAGCAATGAGAGATCCGGTCGAGTCGAGGTGCTGCATCGGGAAAGATGGGGAACCGTTTGTGCTGACGGTTTTAACGTCACAGAGGCTGATGTCGTATGCAGAAAAGCTGGCATACGACTTTGGTTTGCTTTAAAATATAACCTTGTTGTCATGCTTTTAAGTTTTTAAATCAGTAAGTGTCTATGTAGTACTCAGCGATCATAAAACACCAACAAGGCAATAACTCAGCTGCGTAATGTAGAATATTTTTGCCATTTTCTTTCCAGAAATAATAATACTAACATTGATTCAGACAGTAATCATTATTATCTTGTTACTTAACGAGTTAATAACCTCCGAAACATAAATTGACGGCAACACATTTAAGACAAGAGTTAGGATGAATGTGGTGAAAAGCGCTTAGATTTACAGGAATGCGTCAGTGCTCGACGATTCTCCTTTCGGGTTTGGTGCGCATGAGTACCTTCTTAACAACGTATCTTGCAAATCGAGCGAGCACGATATAGGAGAGTGTCAAAGTTCCCCATGGAATGAAACATCTTGCGATGACGGAAACGTAGCAACCGTTTTATGTCGAGTACTCGGTGCGTAAATATACAATGTACTATTGTTTACCTTATAATGTACTGTTGTTCACTGCATAATGAAGCTAATGTGAACTTGAACGCGAATTTTTGCGTATTAGTGCCGATAATACGACCATACATTTTTCATTGTATTTCATAAGCATATGTGTTTCCTTTACGCATCTCTAGTAAATTTTGCTGTGAATTGATAGACATCAATAAACATAAGGATGTGCGCGTTAAGTGGTTTTAAAGGACGACTTTTCATTTCGAATAGCGAGCTTTGTAGACGCCATGATGCCTGCGACTGCGTCCGCGCCTGCGATTTGTTAATAAACAGTATAGCATAATTCCTTTTCCTGTGACCTCTTGCTACTTGTCATGATTTGGGTCAAGGTCAATGTCAATCTTTCTATAACTCAGACGCAGAAAAAAAGAGGTTTAACGATGCTGACTTTTGATTCCATTCAAAAGTTTAAAGATATTGGACTGTTCATATCTCAAGATAGTATTAGAACATTTCGCTTACGCCCTTACAAAAGTACACAACTTATTTCAATTACTCTAGCATGCATTGACTGTGCTGTAAGTTGAGTTGTTGCCCTTATTGTTAGTTTAGCTTAGGTAAAGGTTTTTGATTATGTTTTATGAATGTTCGGTTCAAGACAGCATAATTTGTTTCAGTGATGAAATAATTGTGTAAGAAAACATTTAGAGTACTGTCATACAGGATATTAGCTATTGCTCAGTTCACTCAGACGGTAGACGGTGCTATTATTTTCTTGATCAGTGTAACTGAAGTATTTGTTAAACAATTGTATCACGTTACCGTGTTTTTTTATATTAATGCCCCCGAAACACTGGAAAAGCTAACATGTCATTCATTTCAAATTGATCCATTCAATACGTTATATCGTGAAAATAAAGCGTTTACTGAACTTGTATGATAATTTTACCTTGGTAGTGACTGGTTGAGTGTGGCTAACATACACACTCTCATTATTTATAAATCAATACATGTGACCACGCAATTTCTATATTAAGCTTCTTCCGTATTGACCCCTCCCAATATATTTATAACGGAAAAAGTTGTGTGGTTTACATTTTAACACATGAATGCATTAGGGCGTTGACATATCTCTTTGTTTAATTGTTTACGTTTCTTATTTGACATTATATCTTGTCATATTTTCGCACTATTAATCATGTGTCCGTTATAGTGATATAACCGCTCATAGGATCAACGGATCATAGGATAATGGTCGATTTTAGAGCGTGTTTTTTTACATAAACACGGAACAGTATATGTTCACTAACTTTTTTTTATCGTAAATTCACCCTTAAACGTTCACGTGCAGGTGGACTATTTTCGTAATGAACAAACAAGTTATGATTGCTTGGTATCATTTACAGAAACACCAATTCGTCTTCTGGGAGGCAAAACACCGTTCGACGGGCGGGTTCAGTTGCACTTTAAAAATGACTGGAAACCAATATGTTATAGTGGTTATAATGGAAAGATCAGCACAGACGTACTTTGCCGTTTGCTAGAATATAATTTTTCAAGGTATTGTATATTAAGGTCATTGTTTTATTATTGTTTTGTTATTACGTCATGAAAAAAATATGTTCAAATCGATGGAGGGTGTAGAGCGTTTTACGTATGTATTAGTCTATCGTTTTTTTTTTTGTTTTACTTTGCAGAGATGCAACATATACGATCAACTATGATTATTCCAACTCCTTGCTGAGAGACCTGCAATGCGTTGGAAATGAATCTGACATCTCTCTGTGTCCTTCATCAGACTGGGGATACACTTCTTGCAACTACTATGGACTCACAATCAATTGTTGTATGTTTCAATTATCTTTGTTCTTTGTGTTGCTTTATTGGGTTTTTGCAAATGGTTGATATGTGCCTTCTTCTAACACTTTATTGCCACAAATCAAAATATAATGTACAATATGTTAATGTCCAATTCATATTTGCTTATTAAATATGAAAAAATACAACCAACTATGGTTATTCTAAATCCTTGCTTTCAAACTTGCGTTGCAATAAATCTGACATCTCGCTTTGTCCTTCCTCGGATTGGGGCTCCTATAGTTGCTACAACGATGCACTCTTAAGCTATTGTTATATCTTCAACTAATCACTGCTCTATGCTTTATGTATTCTGCCAAATATAGCAAATGCCTTTTAATACTTTGCAATAGCCATTAAAATAACACGTAATTATTTTGTTGTAAAATTCCTGTTGTCTAATAAAATATGAAAATTGCTTCATTTATTTATTATTTCATCATTCTTAAGATAACACGTTACTTTAATATTTTCAGTGTCGCCTATATATCTTGATGGCGGCTCAAATCCGCATTCGGGATTTGTAAATGTGCAGAAGAACGGACGTAGCGGTTATATGTGTGCTGATAATTTAACTGCTGAGACCCAGGCTGTCATGTGCAAAATGCTGTTCAACATCACCAGGTTTGTATTTTCTAAATAGTTGAAAATAAGATAGGTCATCTGATTCTCTAAAACCGTTTCAAAAACAAAGCTTTATTCGGTTATACTTATAATTGTATGCTGCATAGAAGTGTTTGTTTAATTGATAAGGTACGACTTGTCTGTGCAATGCGACTGTACTTTCTATACACGTAATGTATTACTGCATTACTTTATTTACATTAAAGGGATTATACATTAGTTGATCAACCGTATTTCAAAGCTGGATTCGCGTCCGGTTCAGTTGTTGACAATATCCAGTGCACGGGTATTGAGGACGATTATCAGATGTGTCCATCCTCGGACTGGTTTTCAAATTCAAATTGCAAGAATCCAGCTTTTCTAAGATGCAGTAAGAAGCCGTTATTCTTCTTACGATATTTAAGTTATGTTTGTCAAGAATATCGGACGCGATTTTTATGTTTATAATGATTTGTGTATTACTTTGCGTTTAGAGAAACATTGACAAAACTTGAATCTTAATCTATGTTAGATACACCTGTTCGTCTCCGAGATGGAAGAAATATTTATACAGGAAATGTGGAGGTCTTCATTAACAAGACATGGTCAAACGTATGTTTCGACCCTTCGCGCAACGCTATGAATGCAAAGATGTTCTGCAGAATGTTGGGTTACAATTACGGGTATATTTATTTCTAGTAATATTTATGACCCTGCGTTGTTTAATGATAATATTGTGATTTAATAAGTAAAATACACATTGTCATATGTTTATATATATTTGGTTCTAAGACTAGCTCAATCGAGCAATATGACCACGCGCAACATATCAACTCTGCTACTTACGTGCGGCGGTAGTGCAGACGATATTTCCCAATGTGAAGGAATCAACGAGACAAGTTGCTCCTCAATTCTGTCAATTTCATGTCGTAAGTATTTATTTTACTTATGGCTTTGTTCGAGTATAATTATTATCTTCGTTCTTGACCAAAGTCAGTATATATCGCAAACTGTTGTTGTAACGCATGTCTTATTTTCAACAGCGACTTCGTTACATCTACATAATGGTAGAACACGGTACATGGGGCAAATAATTGTTCAACACGGTGAATATGAGAGTACAGTTGACAGTTTTGATGGCGAACAAACTGTAATGACTATTTGTAGACTTCTTGGCTTCAATTTTACTAGGTATTCTTGCATTATTGTATGTTACACGAGGTTCGTTATTATGATTGTTACTATCTATTTCATACTTCCCAAGTATTTGCTAGTTTTAATGTGATTTTGTAGAACACAGAGAATTTATTGTAATTGATATTATGCATGTATATGAACTAAAAGTAGCAAAAATTACCAATATAGAAGTGTAATTTAGCATGTATAAACAAGTCAAAATTGCTGCTTGAAAACTTATGTACATAACCAATTATCTTTATATAAAGTAACTACCAACCATCGTCAATGGACTATCTCCGTCAGAAAACACAATACCGGGTTGCACGGTTACAGAACTTAAAGTGTTTTGGAAATGAAACTGACATTGTTGAATGTCTGGAGAGCACAGTATATTCTGGATCAACGGGAACCTACTCAACACATGGGATCAGTTGTCGTGAGTATTTATGGCCTAGTGTGTTTCATATTGTATAGATTTCGAATAAAACCAAATATATTTTCCCTATAAGGCGTCATTATGTTTCCTTTGTTAACTGCTACGTATGAATTAAGAACCCGGAATTTCAATTTGATATCAGTCTGTTAATGAACCTTTTATATTCGTGTCGATGATCATATTTAACCAATTAAAATGAAGCTGTGGTGTATTTTTTTTATCCTAAAATAGTTCAACTGATTATTATATAGTATTGAAAGCATCTTTAGATAGTTACTTAATTATCTTTGGATTTGAGGTTTAGTCTCTCACTTACTGAGACATTTAATACATGTTTTGTTTCTTAAAATACAAAAGATAGTACGGGATTGCTTTTTTAATATACAATAGAGTTTCAAATTTAAAATGCGACGGTTGTATCGTGTTGTACATTATTCGTAATGGACAATAAAGTGTAAATATTCTATATTTGTTTAATAGAGACACCAATTCAGCTGGCTAAAGGCAAAAGTTTTCTATCTGGAAAACTAGAAGTAAATGTTAACAAAACTTGGCTGCCAGTATGCTCGGACGGCTTCAGTTCAAATGATGCGTACGTCATATGTCGAATGCTAGGACACACGCATGCCAGGTAACCATGGTATTTAATCCTTACTTTTTAAGATTTGGTATTCTATGCAAACAAATGAAACTATTCAGAAAAATTAATTCGCGTGTACATATAATAAAACGCACATAAAATACATTCGAATACTTTCAAACAATCAGAAACGCAACACTTTCATTAGAACCAATCAACGGTACCCTCGTCGATGGCGGATTTTCATGCAATGGGGTCGAAGATGACATTTCGCAATGTGATGGATACACTGAGAAAACATTGGAAGCATGTGGAAGCAAAATGGCGATACATATCAACTGTAGTAAGAATTTATATATCGAACGAAAAAAAAATGTATATGTAAATGATTCAATATAAAGAAGTGAAACTCCAGCTGCTGGAGCAGTATTGAATTTTCATTAAAAACAATTAGTTGGTCCTTTATTTAAGGCAAGTGACCGATTGCCCAAACAGTACAAAACAGCACAATACAGCACAATACAAACCAACATAAACACAAAATATGAATAAAGCTGGGGTCACCGCCTTGGAACGGTCAATGCAAAGCATTGGGGGTTTAAACCTGGTTATAGAGCGCTCAACCTCACACTTGGCCCAGCAATATTCATAATACATTCAAGTGTAAATAAAATTTAACGTCATAGCATTGTAACTCAAATTAAACAATAATAAAAGGGAATTAAAACGCATTCAATTTAATTACTATTTAATTACTCAATTGCATTGAAGATACAAGAGTAACAGAATTACAACTTTTTGACGAACGATCAAATAAAACTATTAACAATTGTCAACTACATTCCTTCTTTATAGAAAAGATTTGAGAATGTAGAATCATAGAGTTAATATCTCAGATAATCATCGCGCAAATACAAGAAGAAGCAGCAATAATGGGTGTAAAAATTCCATATTACATAGCTTGGTTGTTTATGTGACTGCTAAACAAATTAAAAATAATCAAATCAAACAAGAAACGCCTATCAGAGAGAAAATATAAATAAAATGGAACGTTATAAACCCAATGACCTATGCATGTAGATTACAACTGGGAAAGTCGGTCGTATGACGTCAGTAGAGAAATTGTGCTTCAAATAATGTATCTTTGCACATGAGCATACATAGAAAAATAAAAGTTAAAGCATGTATGCGTTTTTAAGATATTGTTTCAAAATATCCACTATTATTCTTTTATTTTCTGTATTATGATTGTAACGACTATATCTGTCAAAAAGTCACCGCGAGTAATTATTTGCTACAGTCATTTTAGAAAAGAGCTTAATTATAAAACTGTATTATTTTTAGGTATTTTTAAACAAATATTGATACAAAAATATACAAAATACAATTCAATACATCATTTTTAAGTGAAATGTAATATATGGTGTGTTTACATCGAAAATTTGATTATGTAATTGATTTTTTCCGCTTTTCAATTATAAAAATTAATTTACTCATCCACCACTTAATAATTGCATATTTTCTCTTTTTGAAAGTAAAGTTGTCGTTATTGTGAGCATTATAATATTGTTAATCAGCAATCAACGTGCAGTCTAGAAACAATGAGTATAAATTTAATGCCACACGAAATAATTAGTTTGTTTAAGATCATACGAAAAAGGAGAAAAAAAAAACAGCAGCGTACAGTAAAGTGGAAAGGATCGTACATAATTAATTTGTAACACTGTTAACTGATTATTTGATAAATCTCACATACCATCTAACAGTTGCTGTACGCCTTACGTCAAGCATATTTTGCTTTAAGAAACGATGGTCCTTCTTACGGGTGGTCCCTCGTCAACCAAAGGTCGAGTTGAAGTTTTCTACAACGGTACCTGGGGGCCTGTTTGTCGAGATACAACCAGCAGCAATGTAGCAAACATTATATGCCGATCTGCAGGATTCAGATATACGTAAGTTAGTGGTTTACTGGAATGGGGAAATGCTATATCAATATGATTGAAGGTTTGGTTAACAATAATACAAATACATTTTTTATTTTGAACTGTTTGCGACCTTGGTAACACTAAATGTGTGTTTATAAGTGCCTATGATTACAGTCAAACCATCATAAAGTCTATGATTCGACAGGACATGTAAACCGCGTCATATACTTGTTAGTAAGAATAAATACAGCATGAAATCCCCTCGATGCATACTCATTTATAGGATGTAGCAACGAAATTGCTTACGGCTGAATAACTGCTGAAGGGTTTGATTGATTTAGATATGGCCACGTACAATCCATTTTCACATACAACAACAAGACATTTAGCAACTATACGATATCGCAACTTTCGTGTACAGGATATGAAGAAACCATAACTGAATGTAGTTCTAATAACTGGATGACTGGTTCGTGCAGTAATTCGGCTCCACTTGAGGTTGAGTGCCGTAAGTATATATGTATGTATGTATGTATGTATGTATGTATGTATGTATGTATGTATGTATGTATGTATGTATGTATGTATGTATGTATGTATATATGTATGTATGTATGTATGTATGTATGTATGTATGTATGTATGTATGTATGTATGTATGTATGTAGTATGTATGTATGTATGTATGTATGTATGTATGTATGTATGTATGTATGTATGTATGTATGTATGTATGTATGTATGTATGTATGTATGTATGATGTATGTATGTATGTATGTATGTATGTATGTATGATGTATGTATGTATGTATGTATGTATGTATGTATGTATGTATGTATGTATGTATGTATGTATGTATGTATGTATGTATGTATGTATGTATGTATGTATGTATGTATGTATGTATGTATGTATGTATGTATGTATGTATGTATGTATGTATGTATGTATGTATGTATGTATGTATGTATGTATGTATGTATGTATGTATGTATGTATGTATGTATGTATGTATGTATGTATGTATGTATGTATGTATGTATGTATGTATGTATGTATGTATGTATGTATGTATGTATGTATGTATGTATGTATGTATGTATGTATGTATGTATGTATGTATGTATGTATGTATGTATGTATGTATGTATGTATGTATGTATGTATGTATGTATGTATGTATGTATGTATGTATGTATGTATGTATGTATGTATGTATGTATGTATGTATGTATGTATGTATGTATGTATGTATGTATGTATGTATGTATGTATGTATGTATGTATGTATGTATGTATGTATGTATGTATGTATGTATGTATGTATGTATGTATGTATGTATGTATGTATGTATGTATGTATGTATGTATGTATGTCTGTATGTATGTATGTATGTATGTATGTATGTATGTATGTATGTATGTATGTATGTATGTATGTATGTATGTATGTATGTATGTATGTATGTATGTATGTATGTATGTATGTATGTATGTATGTATGTATGTATGTATGTATGTATGTATGTATGTATGTATGTATGTATGTATGTATGTATGTATGTATGTATGTATGTATGTATGTATGTATGTATGTATGTATGTATGTATGTATGTATGTATGTATGTATGTATGTATGTATGTATGTATGTATGTATGTATGTATGTATGTATGTATGTATGTATGTATGTATGTATGTATGTATGTATGTATGTATGTATGTATGTATGTATGTATGTATGTATGTATGTATGTATGTATGATTGTATGTATGATTGTATGTATGATTGTATGTATGTATGTCTTTCTGTCTTTCTTTCATTCTGTCATTCTGTCTTTCTGTCATTCTGTTTTTCTGTCTTTCTGTCTGCATGTTTATTCGTTTGTTTGTGGGTGTGTTTGCATGCATGCGCGTATGTGCGTACGTTTTTGTGCGCTTGGGTGTCTGCTGTCGTGCTATAATGTGCCTATATGCGAGATTGCCTGTATGTATGTTTGCCTTCCTATTCAGGGACCCACACATCACTTGAACCAGGTATTAATAAATACTTTGGTTGGGCTCTACTTACTTTTCAAGATCCGTACACAGCTCAATATGGGACCATTTGTGGAACTGGGTTTTCTGCAAAAGAAGCTGACGTCATTTGTAATATAGTTGGTGCCCCGACATACGGGTGAGATAATTACACTGTTACACTGTTAAACATATTTTGATAGAATGTGATGTCAATTTCAACACGATATATTCGAGTATGCGTATTCTGTACGGCTAAACAAAATACTTATTTTAAGTAAAGACAGCGACATTTGCGTTTTAGAAATGCAACTATCTACCAGAACAACAAATTCGGAAGCCCCTCGTACAACTTTGTTATTGAACAACTGAACTGTTCTGGCAAAGAAAACGATCTCCAAGAATGTCAGTCCGAACCTTGGTCTGAGACGTCGAATACGTGCAACTCCAGTAACAACGCTGTGGCAATTAACTGCAGTAAGTGCACTGTTAACTGATATACACTGCCAATATCCGAGAGATGTTCGTTCTTTGAACACATCGGATAATAGGTGCTTCCTAATTTACGGACGAAATTTATTTTGCAGCCTCGTGTGCTATGAACTTAAGTGTCAGGATATTCTTGTTCATAAAACATTAAATGCTTTTAATAATAGTACGTATTCAAGAAAAAACAAATTTATTTCATCTATTGACAAAACAAACTATTTACATCCTCCAAGCTGTTGCATCCTACCGATTTAGTGCTATTAATGTATGTGAATAGTTGCAATCCATGAACATTTTCTGAAGACATATTTATATAACCATCTTTTGACCAGGCTCGAAGTTTTGCAAAGTGCTTTTACAGTGCAAATGATACATACAGCACTAAATGATTCGCGCTAGAATTCCCGCCTTGTCTAGACCAATACTTAGTCGACCGCGATTTAAACCGGTTTAATCGCACGATGATCCGCATTTAAAACAAAAACACTTGAGAGTACACACAATCGTATACTACACAGATACAAGTCGAAAATTACCATACGAGAAAGCAACTCAATTTATTTACAGTTTAATTATCCCTTGGTATATTTGATACCAGACTTGCAACTGTTTGATGCAGTATAAAATTAAGAATAAACAAGTTACCACGTTTGAGATAAATCCATTCTTGGTTACGAGATTTAAGAACACATATCATATAGTTTAGACTCCATGTCATTGTTATATATCTCATGTTGAACACCGATTGCATAGTTTGTAAGTTATTAAAAATATTTGTATTTCATTTAAATGAACTATTACCATGCACAGAATAGTTAATTAGGTAAACGTTTCATAAAAATCATCGTCGAATACCCACGACTAATTCATTCCGTTACTCTCCAGCATTAACGAAGAAAACTTACACAGATTTTATTTAACTCGTTTTATTTTCATATTCAGAGTTAAAAGGACCAAACAGTGGAAAAACGCATGTTTTGAATAACACATATACCTTACAATATCTATAACTTAATGTCGTTTAAATCCGTTATTTACATCGACGGATTGAATAACACAACAGTCATAATTAATAATTTGAGACGTGATCGTTTCAACTCCATAACTTTAACTTTTTTTTAAATGTAATATTGATGCATGATGAAAACATTTTTTTAAACAAACATTTGACAAGTACGAGAGGACAGAATTTATAAAAGCAAGGTGCATAGAATAAAGTTTTTAAGCAAGGCAGTTATTTTCTTAATGAATTAAAAATTTAGTCTTTCCGATTGACGGTTTACACTATAAAACAGTAATAAATAAGCAACATCTTTTATTTAACGGACGTTGAGATTACTGCTTTGGTTTATATAACACCTTGCGGTGAATGCGAAGATAAAACCAGTAAACTGTTCATTTTGCTCTTAAAGTATAAGATTTGATTATATAACTCTGGGTTGTTGTCTATATTGATTTGTTAATTGTTTCTATTGTCTTACAATATGTACTAACCTCATCGTTGCTTTACAATACGACCTATTAATGACTGCCCAGTTTAGTATTCAGTAAGTTTCATAGAAAATAGTCACAGAACGAGTGAAATATTTTCTGTGCACATTCATGACGTCAAAGTATATACAAAAGAAATGTTATGACGCTAATGCAAATTTTGCGCATTATATAAATCTTCGTACAAGAGCATTAACAAAAAACTAAACTTGTTCAATGCAGTAATAGATCGTATTATCATTCAAATGATTGTCATATAAAATAATAATTTGTATATGACGACCCACTAAATAATATAAGTATCATACACTGAACTCAACGAATATAATATATGCAATTAGGCTAAAAACAGTGATTTTTCAGTATTTTTGCAAAATACATCGCTTTCATCTGCATGCGAATATCGTTATAGAGTGTACTTTAATGTTATAAAGTTTGTTTATTGCCATAAAGTGTTTAGTACACATGTAGATAACAATTATGTAGTCAATGATTATCAAGCCCATATTACACACTATATATTTAAAACCACTTTACAATTAAGGAGATTACAGTATAATGGTAATGTATTAGGTAGTTGAAATGAAACATAAAAACATCGATTATGGTTTAAAAAAAACGTTAAACATGTTCTTAGTTCTAAACCATAAAGAAAATGCACAACATTAGCTAAGTCATCGAATTCATGTTACGGCGAAAGTTGCTTGTATATACCGACTTATTGAAGATGTTTTTTTTTATTTTAACCAGGGACTGTTGTAGATGGTGAAATTTTGACCCAAAACTATTCCAACATTCAATAAGTCTTCATTCATTTCTAGCATTCCTAGCATGCATGAGATTACATTGACACACGTGATTTTCAGACGTGAATGGCTTATATATAGAGAATAATAGATTGGTGACGTGGATGGAGAATGGTTATCTGGCAAGTCGGAGGAATTAATCGGGTGAGCCGAAGGCGAACCCGATAAGATCCTCCGACGAGCCAGATTACCATTCTCCATCCACGTCACCAACCTATTATTCTATTTATCCTGTCACATTTACAACATTCGTTGAAATGTTTCTAAAATATCTAGTTTTCGAGTATTTTGTGTTTAAATATTTAATATGGTAAACATCACGCGCGAAAAAAAAACATGGTGACGTCACGTCAGGCAAAGCGCTTAGGCTAGCTTCCATCTTGTTAAGACACACAGAAATCGAGTTAATCGTTATTAATTCAATACACAAAGACGAAATTATGCTGTTTAAATAATTATGTTTAAACAAACAGTTCTTTACATATATTTGATATTTTATGAATAGAAAAAAGTATATTTTATTAATAGAAAATAGTAAATGCATGCGCCTGCGCGGATAGCAACTGACGGATATTCGAGGTCACGTGGTCATCTAGCCTAATATCTTTTGGGATATTAGGTTACCTGGTTATCGGGCTGATTTAAAGGCATGTGACAGGATAAGTTTTTTTTTTTCGTGTATATAATTTTATTTTATCCGTTAGATATTACAGACATACATACAAGTATAACATACACAGCTTATTTTAAAGACGGGTATTTGATGGGTACATTAACTTATCTATTCCGTAAGATATTACATACATACATGCATTTTATACATACAGAGTACATGTATTTGAGTACAACATACATAAGGTTATAAACGTTAATTCATATACATTTTATAGTGTTGATATTTCAAGAATTATAACAACAAAATCTTATTTGCACATTTATATTATAACGTTTTAGTTTATTGTATGTATATCTTTAAACTGTAATATTTATACAATATACCATCAAACATAATTTGCACATGCATATACTATAATTTAGCTTCAGCTATAAGTATGTATATCTTTGATATGTAATTAATATACACGTTTGAAAGGTTACCTAATGTGACAGGATAAGTTAAATTATTAAATCGTTTGTTCCTTTGACAATATTTCGAGTAGAGAACTCAGTCGCACATTGTATGAATTAACCTACCTAAATTTCAGGACCACACACGCCGACCAGATTGCAAGGAAATGAAACCACTAAGGGAACGGTTGAAGTCTATTTTGACGGTTCATGGTATTTGATGTGCGCATACAACTTCAACTTCAGAGAGGCTGCCGTCGTTTGTAATAAACTTGGATATAAAATCGGGTATTTTAAATTAAAAAAAAATCTTTAACACTGATTACATGTATAAACGATGAACATTTGCACTTTTGACTTTATTGAGGACTTTATTATTATTATTATTATTATTATTATTATTATTATTATTATTATGGTGATGCTGAATATGATTATTATCATTTCATTATTATTATTATTATTATTATTATTATTATTATTATTATTATTATTATTATTATTATTATTATTATTATTATTAAAGGACACCTGATATACGTTCTGGAGTATACGAATCCGCTCTGATCTATGGTATGACATGCCAAGGAGATGAGACGGACATTTCTCAGTGCCAATTCGGACACTACTTTGGGTCCTATCCATGGTCTCCTACAACGTGTTGGTATAACAGTTATTACGAATATGATCGTCGTGCAGGAGTCATATGCAGTAGTAAGTTAATATAGGTACACTTTGTCATGTAAAATACATAAATATGCAGTCAAAATGGTAGTGTATTAGTGCATAAGTGTATATGTATTTTAAATTGTTAAGAAAGTGTATGAATAGTATGAATCGATATTATATGAACTATCATATCTTAAATATTTCACGAGTCTTATCGGAATATAATTATTAAGATATATTACGACATGCTTATGCTTAAAAGCAATTTTAGTATATTTACCGTATAATACCAACCCAATCCCACAAGAACGGTTTGATTAGTTAAACAGTTCAGATCTAGTTATATAATCCTTATTTGAATTAATATTTTAATACCGATTACAAGATGTCCTAGTAATTGCATTTAATTATAACTACTAAAGGGATATAATTATTCAAATGATGTGTATACAATTACCTTATAATCTAAAATTCTGTACAAACTGCCTAATCATAAAACAGGGCTTTATAACGGTAAGATTGGCTGAAAAGATTTCTTAGTTCGAAAGCATATTGTTTTGTTTGGTTCTGTCAAATACAAGTAATCGTACGTTATGAGTTTAACGAAGGACAGTCAAATGCTAAAGTTGTTTCTTCCACAAAAAGGATCTGATAGGCACATATCACAAATATCTGTACATATTGTTAATTTCGGGCATTCATTGATTCTCTTTATTATAACAACTATTTTCGATTAAATTCAATTCCAAATACAATAATATAAAAACACATCAAAGAAAGACTCTGGTCGACTGAAAGTTTAACCTTTAAAAAGCCGTTTACTGATATCAGTGCGTATTGTGTTAATGGATATAACTTAAGAAAAATATTTGAAGACAAACAAATCACACATTCAGGTGTTTACTTTTATTTCAGATAACCGTATAAGACTCGTGAGCCAAGTGAACAATTATCAGGGACGAGTGGAGTTCCAGTACTACGGTGTTTGGGGAACTGTGTGCAACAAACACTTTGATCAAGAAGATGCGCGGGTCGTTTGCAGACTGGCTGGGATCGATAGTGCAGGGTTTGTTTTAATTGTATTAACGTTTGAGTGTTTAAATTGTCCTATTCACAGATTGTCGAAATCACAAATCGTCGTTTTCTGCCGGATTAAACAAAACTGCGCAGGAAAACATTTCGAAAAAGTACCATTTTTAATGACTTTTTTTTCACTTGAAACATTTAAAAATGATTTGGAGTCTCTCTTTTATAATAATGTGGAGTCATTCTGTTGATGTTGTAACAAATACGCACTTCTCTAACATAAAGTACATTATAATTTGCATATATGGTAATGACCGTGTGCAATGCGTTTACCGTTGACTGAATCAAACACGACTTCGATATCCGAAAGTTGCGACACCTTTTATATTTGTATAATATTTTTCAAAGAATCTGCATAGAATATGCAAACATATATTTGTTTGAGTTGAATAACTTTAAATATGCACTAATATGTCTAAAACAAGTCCCATAAGATTATCATAGGGTAGATGATTGTATAATTTAAAACAAGTTGTCCACGCTCGAAATTTGTGGACAAATTCGTTTTAAAAACAATCCGTAGCTAAATTTCGAAAATGTTCAAAATAATATATCCCACTGCATTTTAACTTATTGCATGTTTCTACGTCAACGCAAAGTGGACATCGCGTGGAATGTCGAACATCATTATCGAAGATAGTCCTGAATAAATGTGGGTGACAACGTTAGAACAGACAGAAATTTTGCATCTAAAAATCCATTGGCTTGCATCGCAATGAGAATGGTTAAAATCATTCCTAACAGAAGGTTTCGAAAGATGTTACAATGACCCAAGATGGCTGATATTAATTATATTCGATTACAAGTTGCGTTGCGGTAACAAGTAATCATTCAAATCAATAAAAAAACAAATGGTTGGTTTTGTATAAATGTTGTTATATAAATTCTGCTTATTTTCTATTTATTTGAGACATTCTTTCCTGCTCGAAAGACTACTCATGTGAACATTTTAGAACTCTTAAAATCTTGTAATCGTAGTCGATTTGTGTATGTATTTTGTAATAGTTAAATAATTTTAGGTGTATGTTCTGTGCGTAAAACATGTTTATTACAGGAACTTTACGCTTCACACAAATGTTTACAAGTTTGGACAAGGGTCAGGTAACCTGATTGTAGAGAACCTACACTGCAACGGAACTGAGGCAGATATCGACGAATGTGCTTCGTATCCGTGGAAAGAAAGTTCTGCCCAACCCCCTTGCAATGCGCATTTATACGATGTCGGAGTTAACTGTAGTAAGAACTTGGTTGATTTGTGAAATTCGCGCTGATTAGCGACCATGCCATGACATGTAACTATTTCACACTAAATCCTATTGCACGACATCACTTCTATTTATTGCCTTAATATACTTTTAGGACCTGTTACTCCAATGCGCCTAGTAGGTGGAACGAACTATTCTGGAAGAGTTGAAATTGAATATGAAGGCGCTTGGGGCACGATCTGTGACAGAGGTTTCGATATAAATGATGCGAAAGTCATTTGCAGAATGAAAGGATTCAATACAGAGTAAATATTGTTCTATTTATATTATCTTTAAAACGTCGTCGTTTTTTTAAATTAAAATGTCCGTTTTTAATAAAGAGCATTTTTTTCATTTTTCCAATATAAATTTTGTTAAAATTACTTTTAAAAACTACATGATTAATTTGTCTTTTTAGGAGTATTGAAATACGTTTAAACGGATTTTACGGAAACGGTAATGGCAGAATATTTATTTCGGATCTCTTATGTACTGGCGATGAACCAGACATTTCCGAATGTAACGTGGGTCGTCGATGGAACAATACAAATACCCTTTGCACTAACATCAACGACGTAGCCGTCCAATGCAGTATGTATAACGTAAATGTATATTTCCTTTACTATCAGGAGATAATTAATATAATAATGATTCATTCGCGTTTTGTCTCACAGACACACCCGTTCGAGTACGAGATGGTCTAACATTTTATTCCGGAATCGCCGAAGTTTATATCCATGGTGGATGGCGACGAATATGCAAAGACAATTTTACGATACAAGATGCACTTACACTGTGTACTCTGGCCGGGAAAAGAGATAATTATAATGGGTGAGTATAAATGTTTCATCTCATTCAATATGTTTTTATTAAGGCTGAATACCACAACTAATATTGTTCGATATAACCGCAATACATATTGTAGGAACGTGACGATTCATAACCAGGATTTCGTCAATATGCCGTTTGAATATACGCCTATTGGAGAATTTGGTTGCAATGGCAATGAAGAGGATCTTTATGAATGCGGTTCGGGTCAATGGCTGAAGTCATCAACGGCGTGTCCTAGCGGAGAAAACGTTGCTCTCAATTGTCGTAAGTTTCATGAAATTTATATGATGAGAAACTATGAAGATAGATACGTCTGTGCTTGAAGCACTTATATTTATCACTAAGTCTCGCCAATGTCGGCATTTTTGTTGTTGTTATTTTTATTGCGTTTTTGTTAAAATCCTGGTGTCGTTGGTCATGTTATCACGATAAGTGTGATATATACCACAATGGCATCCAATGACTTTAAACTGTTAAAACAGGCTTTCCCATAAGAATCAAATCTAAATCAAATATATGTAATTCTATGTACTTTGTCGTTCATGTCAGTCAAATAAAATCAGCAACTAATTGTTTCTTTTGAAAGGGTGCATTATTATTAACAAAAGTTATGTGCGAGATTGAGAAGATCAAAATCTAGATACACTAGTCGGTATGTTTAATAGAAGTTTCCTACGATGATTGTTGTTCGTGATATATATTATTCATAATAGCGTTGTTTGGAATTTATTGGAATATGTATTGGTTTGCAGGTGCTCAAACACCGGTTCGTTTGATGGAAGGGCTACAAGAAGCAGCAGACATAGAGCAAAACCCGATTAAAGGAAGAGTTGAAGTGCAGTACAGACGATACGATCAAGAGCTGCAAAAGTATCGCGATGACCACTGGGGGACAATATGTGATGATGAGTTTGGTGATGACGATGCATTGGTACTTTGTTCTATGATGGGATACTCTGTTGGGTCAGTTTCTATCTGATACTTTTTCAAAGTATCTAATTTTTAAATTACGATCTGATACATTACACGATAAATTAAAAGTTGCTGTTTATTCTAGAGTATTTTGTAAGTATTGTCGTCAAAATTTGAACCCACAATTATTGTTATAGAAATTTTTTGACTATTTGTATTAAATATATATATATATATATATATATTAAACAGAAAGGTATATCGACCATACGAAGCTTACGCTTTGTTTGGAAATGAAACAATTATATTGGACGACTTGCAATGTCTCGGAGTTGAAGAAGATGTGTCCGAGTGCAAAGCACGAGAGTGGGGTACTCATGACTGCGTACATGACGAAAACGTCGCAATTTACTGCAGTGAGCATTTATTGCATAATATTTGTAACAAAAAATTACTTCTTGCTTTCATTTAATTACAATCATATATAAATTTTATTGAAGGTCTATCCTCAATATCCGTTTAAATAAGACCGAACATAATATTTTTTATGATAATTTTCAGATTACCAGGAAAACATTGACCCATGTGACAAAGAAAACTACAAGAGGCTTCCAAATTTAGAACTGCGATTAGTAAATTACAAAACAACTTCCAAGCCCATAAACGATAACAAATTGTCGTTAAACTGGTACTTTGTTGGAAACAATACGTTGCCTGACAAAGAACCGCCTTTTAACAGATGTGCTACTGTGTTCCCGTTATACAGCACGGGTAATATATGAATCCTTTTTAGCACAGTTCAGTAAATGGGGTCAACACTCTGGGTTTATCATTTATATGCAAACGCGTATCCACAAACTTCTACCGAATGTTACCTTTGATTGAGACATAATTATTGGTTGCATAATGAAATTCTGGAGACATTTGGAGTTGCATTTTTAATCGCAAGTCTTTTATATTAAGCAAAAATCAATAAAAAAACAGAACGACATTACACGTAAAATTATTACTTTATTTAGGGCCTCCGCCTGGAAATACATGTAGTTCAATCCAAAGAATGTGTGGGGAATTTCAAAACGACTATAAGACATGCATAACCGTCTGAATAAAAGCACATACATATATTTTTGTTCTTTGATTTGTTTTATATACATCCGTTATTTCATCCACCAGATCCGATTCCTGTGCTTGGTGCTGGGGTTAAATCACTGAAAGCTGAACAATCGGGCAATTCAAGTATCACTTACGATATTCAAGCCAAGAATTGCGGGAGTTACTTTGTGTACAGATTAGGGCCAACAAAAACGAAGGACAGCGGTTATTGCTTTGGTAATCAACATGAATGTACTATTTTTTCATTTCCATAAAATGAAAAGTTAACGACTTACTAAATTATTATCAGTCAACTTACCAAAATATTAAATTAAAATGTTCTTCATTTGACCTTATATTTAACTGACACAGATTGTTAGAATATACGTAATAATAGGACTGAACTTGTCGAAATTTCACTGCTTTTTCAGCGACAATAATTATTAACAATTTGATTGACTTTGTGATTGCTACAAATTTATGGTTAAATATGTTTTCATTAACGCTTTTCATGAACATTTTTCAGGTATAGGCTCAGAAAGTAAGTCGCTTTGTTTATGGTTTTATAACTGATACGATGTATTTCGTGGGTTATTGGTATAATTGTAGTTAAAACACGCGAGAACATAGCGTAAATATTTAATTCTTCTAATATGTCACTTGAGCACATCGATCTATAATTGAAAGTTTGAAAAATTTTGATTTCCTTCGTCTGTACGTGGGTGCGTGCGTGACCTGCCTGTGTTCGTAACAAAAAATTTCAAACGGCACCTTTCCTGAACAGCTCAACAGAACTTGACGATACCTAACAGGAATGTTTCTTTGGTGGTCATCGTTTACAATTATTTGAAAAATTTGGTCGAAACGCCAGAAAACAATTCTAAAAATGCAATTCTAAAAATGAAGTCTATTCTCCTTTGAAACCATATGGGGGAGAGGTTAAATAATTGGTATGAAACATCGTATTACGGTCCTCTATAAAAGTGGTTTCATATTAGTCCCTGTGTATAAACCTCATCCTGCAACGGGGGTTTCCAGTTTTATATAGACTTTTATCCCCTTTTCAACGCGACATTGGCGGTATTACACCTTATGGAATATACTAGCCTGTTTTCAACACTGTGGGATATACCTGTCACGTGCACGGACTACTTTTTACTTTATCACTGAATGATTTTTCATAATTAATAAAGTCGAGAAAACTTTACTTTCAAAATTATACGACGTTCAACCTTTAAATCTAGTCATATGACATAATTTTTCGCCATCCGTATAATGAATCAGCTGATTGATGGCGTCATAAAATGATACTTTTTGCGTCATTTTCCCAAAATATTATTATTATAATAAAAGCGCCATATTTCACATGTACATGTACTGTATATCGACATACGGTATTTGAATTGTCAATTAATCACATTTTTCTTATTTCGTGTAATGTGCATTGTTTATAATCATGTATATACTTTTGACATTTAAGAATGTACAACAAGCCATACAAATATCGCACAATTCATAAATAACCTTAAATATTTGCTATCCGATTTAATTCACGTTAATCATAGAGCTATGTAAAGTATAAGATGGTAAAAATAGCACCACACTGGAATTCGGAACGTCCCATTTTGTACACGGGTATTATCACTGATTTATCTGTTGTGTAATGGAATGTTTTCCATTCTTTGTGTATTTATATATTTAATTATTTTCTTGTACACAATAAGGCATTTATCATAGACAAATAACATTGTGCAAGTTTAAACATTATTATGTTTGTATGCAGAAATCTGCAAATGCATCCGAGTTTACCAACGGCTTTTATTTGATAAACTGCTCCGGTTCATTTTAACAGCAGTAATGTACATAGAGTACATGACGTAGCGCGTGACGAATCAGAAAGTTGTATCGAGTTCATAAATTCATTTGAAAATAGTGATTGGATGGCATAAGGGTCTTTATTTAAAATTATTGAGTTAAATGGATTTTAAAGGATAATTAAAGGTAAGATACTAGTTCGAACGTGTTTTGGTTTTTGTTTGTACTTTTGTCGTTTCCTGTTCTCGAGGAAATGATTTTAACATGGGGGCCATTAATGCATTGGATCACACACGGCATACCCATAACATTATATAAAAAAACGTTCTGCGCGTCCATAAATTCGTCGTCCGAAGTCGGAAAACGTATTGCCCTGCATATTAAGTCAAATAAAGTGTCAGTCGCTGCAATTGTCTATTTACTCGTCGATAGTGTACATGTAGAATCTATATTGACATCGACATCATTTTGTCAGGAGCAATCGCCGCCATATTGGATTTTGATCATTTTCTTTCGAAAATAAAATGAATTATAGTAAAGTAAAATCTTTTTTTCGCGGTCGTAATGTGTTACAATTCGCATGCTGCGTAAAATTAAATCGAGGCATATGGTGATATTTTTACTAGTTTAACAGTTTGTGTGTGATTTTTTAAAGACTGTTTTGCGTACCAGAACAAGTACATTTATATCACTACGCATGGTTACATTCGTTAGATTTTAAGCGATTTTTAAGAATGAATTAAACTAATTGTTAGGCTAAGGTTATTAGATCTAGTTATGTTAAATGTCACGTTGAAAAAAAAAATCAAATGGGATAAATAGAATACTAGGATTAGCGTTGAATACAGAGAAGTTTATGTTGCTCGGCTCGAACACCAAAAACGCTCGCCAAGGCTCGCGCTCCCGGCGTTCTACGCCTCGCAACATAAACTTCTCTGTATTCAACGCTAACCTAGTATTCTCTATATATTGTGAATATATAACAATCCGTTCAAGAGGTCCTCTACTAAGTTTAAAGAGTAATAACATGCCAAACCCGGATTCACATGTTTCTCGTTGACTTACTTTAGGAAAAATCTGGAACAACAAAGCTCAAGGTTTTCATATTACGTGATATATTTTTTTTTACCCTTGAGGAAAAAAAATGAACCCGCCCCGGAATGTATCGGTTTTATATGGATTTTTATGTAGCATCATATGGAGGTTTGCCAAAAAGTTTATTCAAATCATGCCCAAGGGGTGAAGACTTACCATGCGCTAGGGGCTACATTTATGATATGAACATGTTAACATCTACAAAACAAGACATAGTGTCTTAATCATGGCACGGGCATTACAACTTGCCAAGACCATGATTTGTATACTTATTTACAACAACAACTTAGAAAAATATAATTATATATTAACAAGGACCAGATATGTAAATATTGGTAGGTATCATCGTATAGTATTTCTATGTTAAGCTTGTTAATAGTCAGGCGTCTTGAAAATTATACCCGTGAGCTACAGTTTCTCACCTGAGCAGCAAATGATCCTCGTGATCTTCTTGTTGGTAATATTTTAATCTAGTTATACTTTGAATATACACTATGATCATTTATTACATGGAAGACAATCTGTAAGTTTTAATATAATTATGTGAATAACTCAAATTATCTAATAGACATTAAAGTTTATTCAATTATTCAATTATCTGCCTATATATTTATTGACTTCAGTACCCCCACCAGCGTTTGTTGCCAGGAGTGTTATCACGGTGCTTGAGAATAATAGTAACTCGGTTTGGTTCAGATGCAAATTCGACCCAGATGCAGAACACAATTTAACTTATCAAGTTCAATGGCATGTTTCCGGAAATTCAGAGCATATTTTAACAAAACAGTACTGTCAAAACACAAACATGCATCCTTGCTTTCTACCTGAGAAAGACTTTGCTGATATGCATGTTGGCATGGGAACGAACGTACGTTATTTGCAAACGTTTAAATAACATTCATATTAACGCTAAGATAACACATCCTTTTTATACCTTGCTTATTTTTTTTAAACTATAGTTATTGGCATTATTCGTGAATTGAATATAAAAGTTGTCTTCATTTAATTCGCTTGCCATTTGCATACACTATTTGAAGGTTTCATGTGCTGTTCGTGCGTTCAACGAAGAGGGTGGGCAACCAGGACAGTTATCGATGTTTTCGGAAACATTTTTTGTGGGTATTAAGCTCCTTACACCGTACGTCTCCGTTCGAAGAGGTGAAATAAAGTCGATTGAATTACAGTTCACCGTTCCGATTTTCTGTAGAAACGAACTTGGATGCAAAGCCACGCTTGATTACTTTACTCCAGATTACGGCACGAACTGTCCAGGTAAAAGGGTATTTTTTGCAAGATATATATGCTTCGTTATTCGGATAACTCATACTTCCAAAACAATACCGTTAATGCCAATAGATCGTTGTTTGAGATAAGCATCAATACACACATCCAACAGAACAAACCTCATACACGACTCAAGGCAACAGTTGTGAATCGGTCAGTTCACGATGTATGGATTTTGCCTATACATATTCTGATACTGTTTTCCTTTTAACTTTAATACTGGATAATTACTGATTCAATGGTGTTTTTGAATTCATTATTCCGAACTTGTTTAATTAAGATGTAGAGGGAGACTTTCCATCCGGATGTTCTCAAACAGTCGGGGCGCAACCGGTAGGGAAAATATTAAACGTTGATGTTGGTGCAGCCGAAACTGGCCAATACGGAGTTGCCGGAAAGTTCACGATTTTCTTACAAATGCACAAAAATGAAAACGTTGCATTTTTGGATGTGCCGTATAAACTGCCAGCAATTGAGGTGAAAACATATATTAAATGACACCGATTATAAATATATGTAAATGCATGAGACGAAATACATTCAATAATTAAATAATGCTTGTACAGTATATGTAAATACAGGTAACCACATTATATATATGTGTTTACCCGTGTTTAATTCCTACCGATGACTACGCATCCGTGTTGAATGCAATACTGTTGTAAATTTAGGTTGAAATTCTACCTGAAGCCGACAGACAGTGGCAAGGAAAACTATGCGGTGCACGAAACGACCCGCACATGTACACTTTTGATGGAAGGTAATTACGAAATTAAGAAACCGTTAAGGAAGGATTGGTTTTATCTATTTACGTGCCTAAGAATTATACTTTTGTTTGTAATACTGCATTTATTCTTAAAGTTTGCAATACGTGTCGAGCTCGCTAGCGAATTCATGGACGAATATTATAAATTATGGACGGCATGACATTTCTTTTTAGATCATTATATTTCAGTTGCGAAACTTAACTAACACGTGTTGAACAATCACAACAATCCATTTTTAGAGGACTTTTACAACACCAAGTTCTAAGTGTTATATTACACGCGTGTATATGTACCATTAATCATTTAACCACAAACCATCTATTTGTGAATGTTATACATAAGGAATATTAAATGATTGTGTTGGAATGCATCATACAAGTTAATGCCGTTAAATGAAAGTTCGTTGCAGATCAAAATAATCAAGCAATATAACACGAGCTTATCATGGTACCAGCTTGTTTTCTTTTTTAAAGACAGTCTTATTTGACACTCTGGGTTATCCCAATGAAATTTAAAACAAGCTTGTTGAAAATTGTTTTTTTTGATATTGACTGTTATTAGAATGTAGTTTTGATTTAAATTGAAAAATACACACATATCTTTAACAATGCAAACCTTTTGTAGATCGTATGAGCATCACGCTGAAGAGGGCGATTACATTTTGTATAAACATACAAAATATGAAAATATCGAGGTATACACTTTTAGCTTTAACATATTTTTTACCTTAAGATAAAAACAAACAAATGTTTAAACATGTTTGAATGTTTATATAATTACAAAAACCAAGTTATCAACCCTTAATGTCCTTTTTTTACTCTGACTGCTGAGTGTGCTCTCAAGCCGCATAGCCTTTTTTGTATTTTAACAAGGATCTCAATCCGCATAAACCTGATTCTTATTCGAGCAATTGAGTGCATCTTTGTCACTCATTGTTTTATTATATCAAATTCTTAAAAGTCTGTAAATTATTCTTAACATAAACTTAAAAGCTAATTGCGTATAGTGTGTGTTCAATATTTGTATACATTACGTTTTAAAACATGCTGCACATAAAAACAATCAAACAGGTCCAGCATAGAATAGCCAACTGCACAGATGGTAAAAGTCAAGCTAAATGTAACTGTGGCGTTGCCGTAAGGGCCGGACGTGACGTATACGTCATTAACGTTTGTAACGGATACATCGACATTGGCTATAGGCAGTGCTTGGATAAAGCATTGACGGTGAAAAAAGAAAACGACTATACATACACGGTATACAAGTTTTAAAGGGATCATTTAATTAAATTAAATATCTTTTAACTGAAGCCATAGTGTTATCAATTTTAAAATAAATGTTATTCGGTAATGTACAATATCCGCGATTTGTTATAGGCAAATGTTCAACGATATTTATATTTATTGAAGATCTATCTACCATATGGAACTGCGGTCCGGACCCGCATAGATAGCGCTCCGTTTATGGGCGAAGCCGGTGGAAGGGTATTGGACATTTCTGTAAACCCTTCAAACAAAGATACCAACGGTAACAGTACAGGGTTATGTGGAAGTCTGAACAATGATCAATCAGATGATTTTGAGAATCAAGACGCTTTTATCAATACGTGGAAGGTCAAGCTAAATTCATCCTTGTTTGCTAGCGAAATGTACCATATGGATCTAGAACCTTGGGTGTTTCCAACTTGCAGCTGCAAGAAGAACAATATTGGAAACAATGACTATACATGTGACAGGAGTTTAACTGGATGTACACGAGGAACTTTAACAGGATATCGCAGTTGCAATGAAGTTACAAATAGTCGACCCGTTCGTTCAGTAAGTGGAGATGTTAAACAAAGACATATGCGAATACCAGTGACACATCAGCGCAGCAGCAACAAATCTGTTGTAAGTTACAAAATCAATTTACTAAATATTGAGAATTAATGTATGGATCGTTGAACTCTTTCAGTGCAAAACAGTCTTGAAATTAAACAGTCATGTACTTTTGCAAACAAAACTTGATTATTTAAACACTTTACAGTCTAAGAGGAGCACCAACACTTGGACTGTTGAAAATGCCAGGCTTCATTGTGAAACCCAATTGGCTACGATACAAACTCTTTGCAAAAATATTCCAAACACACACACAGATGTATCTGTAGATAACTGTGCATTGGATATAATGGTAATTTTGATTCACTCTATGTATTTCATTGTTTCACTTATTTGACATACAGTATATTATCATAGAAAGGTAAATAATACAATTTTTTTAAGAGGCATATTGCCTGATGAAGTAAACTCCTTTTCTTTTACAGCTTGCTAACTCCACTGAATGGTTGTCCATGTCAAGGCAGTCTATGCTGGAAACCTGCCATAATGAAATTCATCGTAACAGTACTGTAATTAGGCATTTAATTGAAAAAGCGGAGGGAAATCACACGGCCGACAATAACGGTACGACGAAAGAGGAACTCGAAAATCTCCAGTTGCTACTACAGATTGGTCAGGAAATTGAGAAAAAGTTTTGCATCAATAATTGTAATGGTCGCGGACAATGCACTAACGGTAACTATTTTAGCATTGAGTTATTTGTGTACCGTAATAACTCTAAGTTGTCGGACAGTTAAAAAAAATAAAAAAATCGTGTCCGAAAATTTAGATACAAAAAATATTAAAAAATTACAAGTGTCCGAAAATTTAGAGACACAAAATAATTCATCAATGTGCAATACTTTTCTTGTGATTAATTCTTCTTTTTTCTGCTTGAAAAATAAATAAATAGCACTTCTTGTCTTAAATGATATAGAACAAAAAGTAAAAACAGAAAACATACTGCTTCCTTAATAAGTCCACAACGTGTGGTTGAATCCATTACTTTCTACCGGTTTAATGGTTATTTACCCGATTACGCGAATGAAATTGTCCATTGCACTCAGGCATGTAAAAATCTATGATTGAAGTGCCACAAGATAAGTGAAAACAGAGTCTGTAGAATAGCGCGGTAAACTATACTGTCCGAAAATTTAAAGACATTTATTATGGACGAAAACCCGTATGTCCGAAAATTAAGAGTCACGAAAAATAATTATTTTGGCTAAAATAGAAGGTGTTCAAAAAACTTAGAGTGTCCGAAAACATAGAGTAATTACGGTATCTTCTTTTCACAAAGTTATGTCCCGTATAGTTAAATCATGTCTGTAAATAATATGAACTGCTTTATAACTGTTAAACCATGTCAACATTAAAATAATGTGTAACATAGAAACAATTAGACATGTGTTCTTAAAAGAAATTACAGATGAAATGAACGAGCTTCTAGCACAGTAATCGTTCCAACACTTAAATGTATGTGTGTGTGATTTTTGTTTTTATAATTATTCTTTTTAATATCAATATGTTTATACCAAGGCACACTTTAATCACTATTGTGACAAGAATTTTAAATGGCTAATTGTTGGTAGGTACGTGTACGTGTGAATTGAACTATGGCGCCATAGATTGTTCAATTGATTTGACCAAGCCACCGAAGATTGCGTTAAGGAATGACAGTCTCTGTGATACGAATAAAACAGACTGCTCTGATATTTTTGTCAATGGCGGTGAATTTTCATCTTCGAACTTGACATGCAGATTGAAATGGTTCACTGTGAGTTTGTAAATTGTTTCATGAGTGTTATTTATATAGAAATAGTTATTACTTTTTTATTTGTGTGATTGCTATCGTTTTGTCTTTGTAAACACATTACATATTCGGTAAAATGTAGGGCGTTGGAGTATCTATTTATAGTGTATAATTATATATTTTTACGCTTGCTCTCATTAAGTTTACATTGACGTAGGTTACTTTTATATTTTTGTGATTGCTATCGTGTTGTCTTTGTGAACACATGACATATTCGATAAAATGTAGGGCGTTGAGGTACCTATTAATATTGTATTATTATATATTTTACGCTTGTTCTCATTAAGTTTACATTGACGTAGGTTGACATTAATGGAAGTGTCAGCGAAGATGAAACAGTATTGGTTCCTGGTGAGGCCGAAACACTAGGAACGGCAATTTGTCCTGCTAACAGATTACGACAACGTAGATCGAGTGCAAATACGTTTGTCCGAGGACTTCGTGTTTCCATCAGCAATGATGGATATAATTTCAACGAAGATCAACAGGGATCTGTCTACATTTACAATTCTGAGTGCCAGCTGTATTATACTAATTCTGAGACAGCATTAAACCTAACATTTGCGCTGAAAGTAATTCTGACAATTTTTATATATATTTTAAGTCGATGCGTACATTTGACACTGTGTTTGTATTACGTTGTAATGTCGTTTAAACTTGAGTTGTGGTAGGAATACTTAATTTTACTATTTTAATATTAGTTTTATTTAAAACTGTTTTTTTTTCAGGATGAATACTGTTTTATTGAAGACAAATGTTACATATACGGTACACTAGATGTATCGAAAGCGTTTATATGTGACCCCGCAACTGATAAGACATCGTGGACTATATACGTTCCTCCGTTGGGTCGGTGATCTTATTTACTTCTTTTATAATTATGTGCTGTTATAATAACAATTATAACGTGGTAAATTCAATTAATTTGACTGTCAATCCGTTGTCCATCTTAGTGTAGTTGATCGCTAATCCGGAATATAAATTTCAAACCCTAAAATGTTTTTGTTTTTTTAATTGCATTAATACTTCTTAAAAGATTGACTTCAAGCAAAACACATGTTTAGATGACAGAGTGAAGTGCTTTACATTTAAAACAATGACGGTGCTTTATATATTTACTGATCTTCTTTTTAGTCAACTTCCCGATATTGCTATTTTTAATTTGTCACTTCATACACATGTGTATGGGGTCCATGTGGAGTTTACTGCAAGTTAAATCCCTTGGTATTTTATTGAGTTTTTTATTTTCGCCAATATGTAATTAAAAGAAACGTTCGTGGCAACCTATATATACATACATATATATTAACTTTAAACACTATAATATGATAAATAGTTTTCGGGAGTGGTTAGGAATCGTTGTTCATCAACATTCTGATAAACGTGTACATGAATTGAGTTCAAATTTCATACATTTAAACAGTGTTTTAAAGTAGTTTAACAACTCAAATACATCTTTCTTATTTACGCTTGTATCATTTGAATAATGCTGAATGTATGGATATTTGAACCATGATTGCTTTAGCTTCCGATAATTGTTTTTAATTTGTAAATTAAATTCGCGATTAAACAAACCTGACTTTATTCCATCAACCATGACATATGGTAAAGTTTATTTACACTGTGAGTTCTTTGCAATAAAACTGTTTTATGTTGCGTTTGCTGATATACTCAGTTTTTTCTTACCTTTAATCAATATTACTACAATATAGCAGTGCATAAACAAGTATTTATCTTGTCAACAGATTGTAAAGACCCAGAAGCGTGTAAGAAAATATCCCACTCCGTATGCGAGGTAATTGCTAACGTTGCGAATTGCAATTGCAAAAGAGGCTACAAACTAGAGGAAGATGAATGCAAAAGTAAGATTCGCTTATTAAATTTGTAATTATGATATTGTATTGAAAAGAAACATTAATACAATCATCATATCATAAATTCAAGAAATGGTAAAATTCATTATTTTATTCAAAATAACATGTGCAATTTAATTTTAAGTTATGCATTTACTTTATAATTAAAAGCGGTTGGCGCTTAAGAAATCAAAATAAAACCAAACCATCAAAAACGTTATTTTTTAACCTGTGTTAATGTATTAGGTATTTGATGGATGGGAATATGGTCAGACAAAACGAAAATATAAACGGACTGTGTATTAAAACGATTAATAAAACATGTTAAAAATCAAACCATCAACCTTTTTATTTCAGAAATCGACAATATTATCGATGATACTCCGGGTAAGAAAATCCTTCAGAATACTTTTTTTTATAACGAATGTGGTTTTGATGTAATTTTATCTCGTGAACATATATAACTCTTCTTGGAAATATTGTCTAAACAATGTGTCAGTGACCATATAAATATATCCTTCTGTACTTTATTAAAATGTGCTTGACATGGTAGTTTAAGAATAATTGCGACACAATAATGTGAAGCAATATATTTCGTACGGAAATTAATTTTAACCAAATCTATATGTTATGTGGTAGGATACAATTAATCTGTCAGATTTTTCGCAAGTGTCTTATCTTAAAGAATAGACATAGTGATAAGATAAGATAGATATCCTGATTTTCCATCTGAAATTTCATTTTTATAGTTTGACTTTGGTGAAATAATATGTTCTATGATTTATAAAGTCCCAGACGGCCATGCCAGCTTGGTTGTGGAGATAACTCTAGACTACGAATTCCCGGCAAATATAAATATCGACTCGGCATTCACCTACGAGCGGTATAGAACGATATTGGTCAAAGAGGTACTTGCACCGTTTTTTAGTTATTTTTATATTATCACCTGAATATTATATGCATATTTATAATATAGAAAGAGACAAAGTATTAATCAAATATGTGTTTATTTAATTCTTTATAAATTCAGAGCTCACAATAATCTGTGCGTCACGTTCTTTTATGCGGTGCGTACCTTATGTTCGCTTTACTTACAGCTTTCAAGCTTCTACAAAAATGAACTGGGAAATCGACTTGACAAAGTGCAAATAAGAGACATCAAGTACGTATGAAATTACAAACCACATATGCATGATGGTGTTTTGTTACAGCTATTGTTCTTAATAGTATATGTTATTGTAGTGTATACATGTTTATAAATTAATTCAGATAAAACATACACAATTTCAGCAAATAAACGTTTTATACACGCAGGAATGGCAGTCTCATTGTTGATCACCGTGTGATATTTGTTCAACGCGAACATATTCTAAGTGATGTCACCAAAGCAGTAGTTAAACTGTTCCAATCCAACATCACAATAATGGATAAGAATGCTCGAATCATCAGTGTATCCCTAGGGGAAGATAAAGGTATATATAGAGTATACTAGGTTAGCGTTAAATACAGAAAAGTTTATGTTGCGAGGCTTAGAACGCCGGGAGCGCGAGCCTTGGCGAGCGCTTTCTATTCTATAAATATATAAATATTCTATTTATCCCATTTGATTTTTTTCAACGTGACATTTAACATCAATAGATCGAATAACCTTAACAATAATTTTAATTCAGTCTTAAAAGCGCTTAAAATTTAACGAATGTAACCATGCGTAGTGATATAAATATATTTGTTCTGGTACGCAAAATAGTCTTTAAAAAAATCACACACAAACTGTAAAACAAGTAAAAATATCACCATATGCCTCGATTCAATTTACGCAGTATCCGAATTGTAACACATTACGACCGCAAACAGAAGATTTCACTTTACTATAATTCATTTTATTTTCGAAAGAAAATGATCAAAATCAAATATGGCGGCGATTGCTTCCTGACAAAATGATGTCGATGTCAACATACATGTACACCGTCGACGACCTTGACAATTTCGACGAGTAAACAGACAATTGCAGCGACTGACACTTTATTTGACCTAATATACAGGGCAATACGTTTTCCGACTTCGGACGACGAATTTAAGTACGCGCAGAACGTGTTTTTATATAATGTTATGGGTATGCCGTGTGTGATCAGATGCATCAATGGCGTCCATGTTAAAATCATTTTCCCGAGAACAGGGAACGACAAAATTACAAAAAATCAAAACACGTTCGAAGTAGTATCTTACCTTTAATGATCCTTTAAAATCCATGTAATAATCCATTTAACTCATTAATTGACGATTTTGCGTCTAGGGTCTTTAATAATTATTTTAGCATATTTAAATCAAGAACCTTATGCCATCCTATCACTATATTCAAATAAGTTTACGAACTCAATAAACTTTCTTCTTCGTTACACGCTACGTCATGTACTCTACATTACTGCTGTTAAAATGAACCGGATCAGTTTATCAAATAATAGCCGTTGGTAAACTCGGTTGCATTTGCAGATTTCTGCATACAAACATAATTATGTTTAAACTTGCACAATTTTTTATTTGTCTATGGTAAATGCGCTTATTGTACAAGAAAATAATTTAATATATAAATACAATGAAAACATTCCATTACACAACAAATAAATGAGTGGATAATACCCGTGTACAAAATGGGACGTTCCGAAGTCCAGTGTGGTGCTATTTTTACCATCTTATACTTTACACAGCTCTATGCCTTACGTGAATTAAATCGGAAAGCAAATATTGCAGATTATTTTTGAATTGTGCGATATTTGTATGGCTTGTTGTTCATTCTTAAATCTCAAAAGTATATGCATGGGTTATAAGCAATGCACATTACACGAAATAAGGAAAATGTGATAAATTGACAATTCAAATATGTCGATATACAGTACATCTACATGTGAAATAAGTTGCGTTTATAATAAATCGTCAAAAATGTTTGGGGGAAAATGATGCAATAAGTGTCATTTTCAGCTGATTCATCATTATACGGATGGCGAAAAATTATGTCATATGACTAGATTTAAAGGTTGAAGGTCCCATAGTGTTGAATACAGGCTAGTATATTTCATAAGGTGTTATACCGTCCATGTCGCGTTGAAAATGGGATAAAAAGGTATATTTGATCGTGTAAATGCATATGCATTACTTTCGTAACCGTCAAATATGTATACATGTTACAATATTGTCTTATTGTTTGTTATTTTTACCTAGTTCCAATTGACCACGGTTTAGACGCCAAATGTCGCGCGTTTACAAGTGTAAAACCGTGTCAACACGACGAGGAATGTATTATTGTTGAAGGTGTCCTTCGTTGCGTGTAAGTTCAAAATAATAATGCTGTTCTATTCGTTTTATTTGTATGTGTATATGTAGTGACATATGCTGTTCACAAAAAGTATCATGACTGAAAATTATCTTATTGAGTACCATAATACTTTTATTCTACTAACATACCGTTATTCACGACGGTACCAATATGTGTTATCATGCCACTATATCGTATCATATTTTATTGCAGAAAAAAGACGCATAAATCTGGTGAGTAAATAGTTTTTAATATTCAATTTTGTTTGTATTCGCTATCGTTCTAATGCTGGTTCATTTTCCTTAAAGTAATGCACTGAAACAATAAAATGTGTATTAAAATACCATGAGATAAATTATAAATACCATGCTAAATTATATATGCTCCTTTAATCATACTCAAACTAATCTTACACAAATATTACACTGTTTTCAGAGGGAATTAAATTGTACGTTATAGTCGCTTCTGTTGTTGGGTCAGTTCTTTTCCTGGTTATTGTGATTGTTGTTGGCGTTATTTGCAAGAAATATTCGCGGTCTTCAAAGGCAAAGATTGATACAACAAACCTGCAAGGCGTTGATCTTTGCAAAATACCCAGACCCAAAATAACTGGCAGTGAGCTAGGATATGGGTACAATAATGTAAAGCCGGACGCTCCAAAGAACAGGTGTTACAGCTTTAGTGTTCACTGTCGAATAAATAAGATTTAGTTATTGTTTGAATGCCATCAGTGCTTTGTTTTCATTTTAGAAAATAAAATGTCTTTCAGATTATAAACCAATCCACTCAAGTATATATTAATTACACATTCAAAACATCGTAAATACAATGAGCACTTGATTCTACGCCTTTACATTGCATATATATATGTACATATTTTTATCTATTTAAAAATCAACTGCAGTGAACTAGACGAAGTTATGATAGAATTTTAGATGATGGTTTAGACAAATGATTAGTGTGTAAAATAAAATTAACAAAATAAACACCAAATGTATACTTTGAAATTGCGTTTTCAGGAGGAGGTATGTTCAAAATGAAAACACGTATGGGAGCTTGACTGGCTACAGCGGCAGTGTTGCAAATGACGGATTTCCAAACACAGACATGTAACAGCAGACCATAAACCAACTATGAAACAAACCTTCCGCCTACCGCATCCTAGATTTATATATTGGGAAGCTCTATATATTTTACAACAATAAACATTAACTTCCAAACCTTATGTGTGAATGCAAAGTGTATAATTGATTTATATAAGATCTGAAAATGATAATAATGTATTTCGTGTACAATGAAGGACATAATACGGACAATATTACATAATTATATGGAACACATAATTGAATACAATGTTTTATTTAAATTTATTTTTATCTATGTTTAATCAGGACTTTTAAAAAACTTTATTTGTATCTATATTTAATCAGGATTGTTTTCTTGTACTTTTCACCTATGATCGCTGGGGTTGTTTTTATTGCATAATGGTGTCTACTGATATGTTTTTAAATCCACTTGATTTTTTTTTCTTAAAAACTCATAAAATATGTTAACAGCCAATATAACATTTCGAAGCAAGCCGTTTGGAAGAGCAAAACCTTTTTTAATATTGGAAACCTTCCTCATGGAATATCCTAGTTATGGGCATAGTTTAATTTTAATATTGTGTACAAATATATATCTTATCATATTTTGTTTGGCTTTACTGTTCATTTTCCGTATATTTTTTAAATTATAAATAAACAAGTTTTTAGTGATTTGTTATAAAAATTATTTTCAAATAATCTATATCAGACTTTGTATTTATTTATTTCATAATAAATTATCGTTCGGTATTCAACTTCTAAGCTCTATACGAGTTCCGATCATTTTAACTACAAGAACACTGTATTACCCTAATATTTACGTGATAGGTTTACTCCATTTTTTTCAAACAATTACTTTACGAACAGTGGCTTTTTACGATCGTGCTAAAATGTTTATGAATATCACACAAGAAAAGATTTAGAAGTTGCCACAACAAACTAAAGGCAGTTATAATTTGATATCATGGCAACTAAAGTTCGATTGAACAGCCATGAACTTATTCATGGGAAAAAGACTTTAAGGAAAATCTTAACTATAAGAACATATTTTGGTTCTGAATACAACTATCGGCGAGGGTCTTGGAAAACCTTCGTTGTTATGTATTTAATTGAAGTTAAGAAATTTTGATATATGATAATATTAACATATAGCTAGTAACTTTATTGCTTTTCTCAATCATAATAATGTGTTGGTTAAAGCTTAAACGATAAGTGATTGTTCACATTAAAATCGTTCGTGTGAGTGCACATATTTTGACTTTTTTCATTCAGTTGCTTGCCTAGGTTGGTGAGTTAATATGCTGGGGTAAAGGTCAAAAGGTACTGATAAAATACAATTTGTGTTTTAACGTGTTGATGCTTTATACAAATCCGCTATAGTCAACGAATTTATTGTTTGAATTTAGTTATCTTATTGTTTTTATCGTCTTGCACAAATAATTACTCAAAGATGAACGTAAAACGATACTTTTTAGAAATTGGAATAGGATAAAAAACGCAAGAATATTTTACTGCATAAAATGATACTGTAATATGCATGAATAACCTTTATGCCTGGTTTAGTTCAGTGTTAACCACATGTATGTACTTTTGTCAAATAAATCAAATAAATTATTCATTAAAAGAAATAAACAAACTACGATTAAACAAAATTAATGGAGAGTATTACTAAATTAGTTATAGTATTGAAATCACGGATTAATGTTTCGCTTACACACAAGCAACAGAAAAAGGCGTTTAATTCTGAATAAAAAAAATAAAGCTTTGCCTTTTTCAAAATATCTAGTTATAAGTCAGATAAGTATATATAATAAAAATAATAAACATCATCAAGACATTCAAAGGAAGGACAACTCATGACATGTTGGTATTTTGATAATCTTATTTGTTTCATTTCGATTTACTGACTTGCTACCTTCAAACCAAATTTGGTGTTCCACGATACAACAATATGATCGCCAACGACTGCGAAAATAATCACCTTTAATAAGAGTTATCAAAACAGACTACAACATTAATTTGAAAATCAAATTTGTGGATGATTGTATGATCAAACAATCGTAACGAGCAATACGACAGTTTAGTTTCTGTTCTTTCTTCGCATCTTTTTTTTAATTGCCATGGTATTCTGCCCCTAAAATCAAAGATAAAGAACCGAGTAATTGAGGATTATCCGATTTTCAAAGTTGCCAACCCTAAATCTTTTATTGTACAGTTTTTGAGTAATCATTTCATTACAAAATTCACACTTATTAACCTTAATTTTGATAAATCAATACTTATTTGGTATATGAATATAAATAACTGATGGATGTATTCATAGTAGCACATGAAGTGAAACATGTAAAATAAAGAAAATTTAAGCAAACAAATGCTGTTATATCCCCTCAGAAAACTACTAATCTCTAGTCGTAAGTTAGTTTGAAAATAATTTCTGGAAGAATAACTTCAGAAGAAAAATACAAAGTTTGAGCGTAGAAATGTATCTGTTAAATCTAATTGATAATAAAAATAAACGTATTTATTTTACCGCACACATTTTAATGTCTAGCCTCATTTTAAAGGATATCCACGTTTGCACAAATGAATATTTCATAACCATTCTGCAATTGAGCATTCTAGATAATGCATAAATGTCATAAAAATATCGCCTTTATATACAACTACCATAATATGTTTATAAGTATGAATAACATATAGTATATCATTTTTAGACGGAAGTTATTGGGTCCGATATTGTTGACATTGATCAGTCCTAATTGCTCACCTACGGATTGACATTCAAAATAACATGGTTTACATACATAATAGTTCAATTGTGCGAACGTATGTTTAAATATGACAAAATGGTGATATTGAACTCGTACCATAACCAATTTAGCAGTAGGCAAACCTCGTGTTACCATCAGCTTATATTGACAACATGACACTATATTAATTTAGCTGTTGTTTATGTTTGCAAAGGCAGTTGCATTATTGAGTTCAATTATGTATGGTGCGAAGTTCATGCTTTTTTTAGATAAGTATTCAGATGTCAAAGAAAAACAAGCATTTCACAAGTTGTCAAGATACTTAAAGCGCTATGTGTGTCATTTCAGCGTCATACAAAACGTATTTGAACTGCTCACATTATCTTTTGTGTTATTTTATTATCATAATAGTAATGGTTTTTCGGGATACTGTAAGGGACCTTTTAAGGTATTTTGGCACGCATTGAAGTTTGTCATTAAACGCTTTATATTGATAAATGTAAACATAGGATTTAAAACGCTCCAGTAAAAACAAGAATAAAACAAGAATACAAGTAAATAAAAAAGGTACCCTCAACTGGGCTCGAACCACTGGCCACTAGAGTAATCGTCTAACGCTTAGATCACTCGGCCATCTGTGCTCATACAATGAGTGATGTATTTGATACTTTATATAAGCAATCGTAGTGTCACAAAACATTAAGGCATTAATGAATAATTTTGATAGTTCTGTTGTTGTCTTAATGTTATCAGCAATTTCATATGGATTTATCATAATCTGATTTTACATTTGTACATTAAGGTTTTTTCATGACATCTGTTGACCCTAAATATGCTTAACATTCGTAATATATGACTGAGAAAGATATTTATATATACATTTCTAAACATGTTTTAAGTAATGCCTAATGGAATTTATTTTGCAAATACAATTTAAACAAATTTGATAAAATCAAGTATATTCTGTAATACCCGTGCTAGTTCTCGTTTTATAAACGAGTCTTTGCTTCTGAACAATATTCTCTAAATATGTCAGATGAATGTGACTGACAATATTGCTATGATAATATAGAATATGTTTTAATTATAATCCATGAAACTATGTCTCTGTTTTGAACGAACGACAAATATTATCTAGGAGGGGAAAGGACTTGTTTGTATTAGAAAATTTATGGCTACCCAGCATTTAAGCACTGGCTATTTGGTCGCAGTTCTTTTCGCATCTCGTGTGATATCTCTAGTAGATAAGTGACGAAAAGGGAATTCCAAAACAAAAACCAACATCACCGTGGTAAGTTTTCTCTTTTTTTTTTCTAAATACTTGTCAAACTAATTAATTATGCATATTTCTTTATCTGTGTATAATATAAATAATAGTAGTAATACATTTTTAATAAGCGATTAAAACATAGCTTGTATGCAATAACTCACATTATTGCTCGATAATAAATTTAACATTTCATAAGCAAGCAAAATGTAGTATTAACACATCATTTTACGTAAAACTAATCTTTGCACTTATCATTTGGATCAAAACATGTTTCATCTTCTTCAAATTTACGATCGCTGGGGATGTCAGCGTTTTTTAGACATTGAACTGCTTGACTATTCGAAAATATAATAAGTATATCTTCTGGACGCGCAAGTTACCTCGTCCCTCAAAACGATAGTTTCCTTAAATCATAATGTTCGTACATAAACTATGAACGAATATTTTCATCAATGATATTATCAGGTGCAATCATACGCGTAGCCTTGTTTTGTATATTTTTCCAATTTCTTGATCAGTTTTGTATTTTGACCAGTTTTAAATCCGTATTGCCCTGTTTTTTTATATTGACCAAGTTCTAAATTCGCAAAGCATTGCTTTGTATTCAATCAGTTTATTCCCCCTTTAATTACATAAGTTTTTTGTTCAAAGCTTTCTTTTTAAACGAGAAATGTCTCCATATAAAAATATGTACCAACATGGCATATATATTTCTTATCCCCCGCCATATGCGGAGGGATATATAATTGGCGTTGTTCGTTCGCTCGTCCGTCCGTCAGTCAGTCAGTCTGTCATTCCGTCAGTCCGTCCGTCCGTCTGTCACAAAACGTGTCATGGCTATATCTCAGAAACTATATAAGATATCAACATGAAACTTCTTTGATACATAAATATCGGTGAAGAAAAGTGCCAAGCACATGAACATAACCCTACACATTTTTAAATAAGATTTATTGCCCTGTGTTGTTTTGGAGGATGTTACTTTTCAGGCTTTATCTCAAATACAATACGAAACTTCACTATGAAACTGAATGAGCATAAAGATAATGACGTGAACTGCAATGCATGAAAAAAACAACAAATACCCTACACTTAAATATTTTTAGGATAATACCATACATCAAGGGATTTGCACCCATCCATTAATAAACTTTATTTGGCGGGGGATATCAAATCAACGGATTTGCTTGTTTTTACAAGCATTTACACTATAAGTCACGACACCATTTACGTAAAGTTATTTTTACACTACATGTCACGACACCATTTACGTATTGTTATTTTATGTTTAATACATATCTTGATAAAACCATGCTAAAATTTGAAAATATCAAATAGGTCTTACATAGAATAGCTAACAGCACAGATAATAACAGTCCAGCGAATTGTGGCGTTATCGTGATGGTCAGACTAGCAGTCTTCGTCATCAACTTTTGTGAAGGATGCATCAACATTGGATATTGGCAGTGCTAGGATTATGCGTTGAGGGTGAAAATTGAAAACGACTGTACATAAACGGTATCAACGTTTGTAAGGGAATATTACAGTCAGTTTGATATATATATTTACTGAAGCAAACGTGTTTTATACAGAAATGGTATCAAACAATAAAATACCCGTTACACATTAAATACGTTTGCCATTGCGAAAGTTTAAGGGTGGAAACAAGCGAACGATTTAAAAGGTTGCATGGTCGTTCAAAAGGCTTCAAAAATCACCATATTAAATTTGTAGAACACCCATGTTTTTCTCGAAAGAGTATTCTCAGTGATAATTTCTGTCTTATCTTCACGAGCCAGAATCTGTAAAAGAAGTTTGTGATGTGAAAATCCACTACGAGTCCACCTTGGATGCAAATAGTGTTGAGGGGACTTAATGTATAAAGTAGTATAATTTTATTTACATATTTGCGCATGTCATTTTACAAGGTGGCGCACACTGATTTGATTCATTATGTAATCAAACTGCCATTGCTGCGCATGTATATCAACCTTTTCAACTTAATATGTCTGGACTTTGGTTCCCGACCATTCTTTTTTTATATTTTTTTATTCAATATCATACATACAATGTAAACATGTATATGATCATACAACATAGTGATTGTACAAAGCAATAAAGTTCAGACATGTTATACAAGATATGCTAATATATATTTATTTTTTTAGAGAGAAAAGAAAAGAACAACAGAGGAATAGTTATGAAAAATGATGAGTTGTATAAAGTCGGAAGAAAGCATACTGGACTTGTGTGTTTTGTTGTATATTCACAATGATCTTGTCAGATTGGAAAAAATAAATAAATAAACAAAACTATTTTAGAGAGATAAACTTACATTAGAGTGAAATGTATATAAGTGGACAAAACATTATGAGAATTTTATCCGATTCCATTTTTGTTCAAAGATTTGTAATGTGTCATCACTGAGGGCTATTTCTTTCTCAATCTGTATTTTTAGTTTAAGACTATGGACACAACAATTAAAATTTGGTACTTGTTTTTTGTACTTCATGTTTAAGATAAAATATTTCATCAATATAACCATAAAATTCACAATATTATTACAGTCTATTGATTTCAATGAGTTAATTCCAAAACTTACATTTAAGAATGATAGTTTAACGTTTAGTTGATGTTGTTCAAGAAAGGATATTAATTGATTCCAAATAGGCTGGATGTGTTTGCACTCCCCAAAAAGGTGTTCTATAGTTTCAATGTTTTCACTGCAGAAGTCACACAGATTTGAGTTAGATAATTTGCATTTAAAGAGATATTTATTTGTAGCTATAATTCTATGGATGTATTTATATTGAAAATTTCTCAGTGTGCTTTCAATAGTTGCTTTATATGGCATGGTAAATATGTGTTTCCAATTAAGCTCATTTTCTCCAAAAAGGACTTGCCATTTATTTTGGATTTTGGAGTTTTCTGTAGGGTTTTTAATTTGTAGTGTGTAGAATATTTTATTTGTTTAGTTTTTTCTTCCAAGTATGTTTTCTACAAATGTTGTTTGAGTACATGATGTATTATTTGTATTGATTTCAGATTTAATATGTATGGGTATGCTTTTGATAAGTGTGTAGTACTTCAGAAAATTATTTGAAAGTATTCCGTATATGTAGCATATATTATCAAAAGAGTAGAAATCCTTAATTCTGTAGTCATATAATTGGTCGACATATTTAATGCTTCGTTCAAACCAGTCTTTATAGAAAAACGTCTTATTGTTTGAAGTTATGTCTTTATTGTTCCATATTGTTTTACTGCTGGTTTGGGTTTCTAAGTTATGAGTGACATTACTTCACGCTGATAGAACATCAGACAGAAATATGTTTTCGTTTGCAATTTCATGTTAGATAGTATTGCTGATGTTACATTCAAAGAGTAAGAAGTCACCATATTTTTTTAGGATTTTCTGGTAGAATAATTTCCATTTACTCGTATTGGTATTATCTAGGTATCGTTTAACCCAGCTGCATTTGACTGCATTCAAGAATGAGTCAATGTTCGTTAATTTGATATCTCCATTTTCTACAGATTGAATTAACTGAGTTCTTTTTATTTTATCAGGCTTACCGTCCCATATGAAATTAAATATTGCTGATTTTATATCGTTAATAACATCATTTGGTGGATTTGGGAGAACTGTTAATACATATATTAATTTAGGAAGTGCAAACGTTTTCAATACTGTGTTTTTTCCGATTAGTGTAAGTTTACGATGATGCCATGATTTTAAGCAGTTTTTAAATTTCTGTAATTTAGGTAGTATGTGTTTAAGAACTGTATCCTTTTCATTATTTGTGAATGTAATTCCTAACGTTGTGGCTTCATCGGATGTCCAATTAAATTTCATTTCTTTTTTATATTGAACATTACTTTGTTTTAATTTACCTACTCGTAGCACAGAACATTTACTTTTGTTTAGTTTAAGACCCGATGTCATTCCGTAAAGGGTTAGCGACTCTATAAGGTTATGGAAAGAATCGTAATTGTTTTTCAAAAAATAAGTTGCATCGTCAGCAAATAGGGATTGTTTGATTTCTTCGTCAGGTTCTAGTGATATGCCTTTTATGTGTTTATTTGATTGGATGTGATGTGATAGATACTCGATGCAAATAATAAATAGCGATGATGAGAGTGGACATCCTTGTCGAACCCCTCGTTCGATGTTAAAACTGTTTGAAAAGAAGCCATTGTTAATGATTATACTGTTAATATCGGTATAGAATAGTTTGACCCATTGAATGAGACTTTCACCAAAGTTCATATTTTCTAAGCAAGAGAACATAAATGAATGATCAAGCGAATCGAACGCCTTTTCAAAGTCTGCAAAGAATATTAGACCAGGATTATTTGAATTGTTGAAATAGTTTATGCATTCTTGGATAAGACGAACGTTTTCACAAATGTAACGTCCTTTTATGAAACCAGATTGAGATTTTGAAATGATTGATGGTAATATTTTTTTTATTCTGTTTGCTATACTTTTAGTTGCAATTTTATAATCATTGTTTAGTAAACTAATCGGGCGCCAGTTTGATAAGGATTCTAAGTTTTTTCCAGGTTTTGGAATAAGTCATATTATACCTTGTTTTTGTAGCGAAGTTAAGTTTTCGTTGTTAAATGAATAGTTAAGTGAATTAATTAGATGTGTTTTTATATCATTCCAGAATATTTTATAAAATTCGATTGTGATGCCATCAGATCCTGGGCTTTTGTTATTTTGCATTTCTTTTAGGGCTAATCCACATTCATATTCATTAAGCAATCCGTCGCACAGTTCTTTTTCCTCCTGGTTTAAAGCGTGATGTGTATTTTTAAAAAGGGTGTTATTTTTTACATTTTTTCGTTTATAGAGGGTTTCGAAAAATAAACGTTGTTCTTCTAGTATTTGAGTTCTGTTTGTTATATCTTTGCCATTGACTACTAATTTGTGTACAGTTTTTTGTTTACTTCTACGTTTTTCAATGTTTGCGAAATATTTTGTATTTTTTTCATTGTGTTCAACATGCTGTGCACGCGCTCTTAGTATTATTCCATTGAGATGTGTATGATAGATTCCATCTAATATTTGTTTTTTTAATGTTATTTCATTTTCAATGTCGGTGGTGTCATTTGTGTTTGTTTGATGCAATTGTTTTTCAAGTGTTTCAATGGTTTTGATTGTTTCAGTTTCAAGTTTGCGTGTTTCTTTTTGTTTAAATGATGTGTATCTAATTGTTGTGTTACGTATATTTCCTTTTATGACTTCCCATAAGGTGTTTGGGATTGCATCTTTATTATTTTGAACTGTATTTAATATTTCCTGTTTTATTTGTGTTTGATATTGTGTATCTAATAAGATGCTGTTGTTAATTTTAAAGTATCCTGGGCCTCTTTCAGGTTGCATATTGTGCACTTTAAGTTCAACTAGGGAGTGGTCAGTCATAAATCCTGGTTTTATGTTACATGTGTCAATAATGTTGCAAAGAGATTCAGATATTAAAAAATAGTCTAATCTACAAAATATTGTTGGTTTTGTGTTTGAGTGCCAGGTGAATTTGCTTTCGTTTGGGTATACTGTACGCCAGATATCTATCATATTGTAGTTTTCAATTATGTTATTTAAAATGTTTCTATTTTTAGTATGAGTATAAAGGTTTCCATTCTTTTTACCTATTAATGGGTTCAGGACAGTATTGAAATCACCACCGATTATAATATTTTTATCTTGGTTATTAATTATAAAGGATTGTAATGTTTCGTAAAATGTTGAATCGTCTATGTTAGGGCCGTAGACGTTGATTAATGTTATTTGTGTTTCGTGTATTTTGATATCTATACTTGCTTGTCTGCCAATTATTATTTCCTTAAAGTTATCGACTGTGACTTCTATATTATTTTTTATCAGAAAGGCAATGCCTTGTTTATTAGTATGTTCTCCACTGAGATAGATTTCTCCGTCCCATTCATCTTTTAAGGTTTGTGCTAAAGTAGGTGTCAAATGACATTCTTGTAAAAGGCATATACTATTTTTTTTTTCGTCTAACCATTTGAAGATTTTTATTCGTTTGTCTTTATTGTTTAATCCTTTAACATTTAAAGTACATAATTTAATCATTTAAGTATGTGGAGGGTGATGTGAATAGTAATTTGTATGTGCTTGTCCAGTAAGTTTCTATTTTAAAATATGTCCAGTTGGTTTCTCTTATAGGATATAAGATTTCCATACATACAAACAAAAAAAGAAAACAAAAATTAGGAATACAAAAAGATGAATATTCCATAGACTTGAAGACGTAAAAAGAGATAGTCACAAAAGTAAGAAGAAGACACAATAAAAGACTTGTCCCTAGTAGAGACATAAGAACAGAAAGATGTACAGAAAGATGGATTGGACATTTTAACAGCTTATAATATAATGAATTATTTGAGATGATTTGCTGATTTGTTTTTTACCGAACATATTAACATAATATAGTATATTTATATACATTGGTCCGAAATGAATTAATGTTTAACATATAAATAAAGCAGCATACAATACATGTTATTGACATATGCATAATTGCTTGTGTTTAGATATTCAAACATGTATCAACATTGTCTAAAGTACGACGTTTGTGCAAAAGTTTGTTTTTCAATGATTCTGCACAAATTATTGTAAATATATGGGTAAAAATATATTTTAGCAACTTATTTTTAATAATAGTACTTCAAGTCAGTGCCAATTAAAAGCAAGGTGCATGTCAGAATTTGAATGGATTAAACGTTTGCAATCAGCTTACCCACTTGGATTGAATGATAATATTCTAAATGTTGGAACAATTTCTAAAAATAAATCGATTAATTCATTTTCTCTGTTTAGTAAACGTCTAAGAAATAAACGTTCACATGGCATTAGGAAAAATGGTAACTTAAGGCGTAAATTTAAACGTCTGCTTTCTTTAAATGATTGCTACACAGTATTACAAAATGGGGGTAAACATAAATTACTAAGTGCACTTTGCTCTCTTTCTGTTTCTTCGTTGGCGCATATTGATAAGGAATGTAAACTTATTTTACTTCAATCTGACCCTCTATATGAATGTGCTTGTATTATTGAATCTTTCACTGACTACTATCTTAAACCTTTTATTGAAAATGTACTTAACAAAACTAGAAATCGTATCAAAATTGAGTTTTGTAACAAAGGTCTTGATTTAATTGACCTTCCTAAAATATTCAATGATAAAAATGTACGTCGGTTGATTCCCCCTTATTTCCGCAATACTGAATCACCACTTATTTGCTACAAATATAGTAAACCTGTAAGAAGTATCGTTTTTAATTATAATTCTATTTCCACAGATATAAATGTAATACGAAATTGTCCTACATTATGTGACTGTACTAGTTCTAAATATATATATGGTCCAGTTGGACATGTTATTACTGGGGACCTTAATTTCATTCAAAATAAAAACCTTAGAAATTTGCTACGCAGAGGCCCTAAGTACAGACTGCCTATTCCTGTTGATTTTGATGACTGCATTAAGAATATCGTAACATCCTTACATGATTATTGCACTAAATGGTGCAGGAAGGAAAATGCTGAAATTACTGCACTCAATGATTGGAAAACAAAAATATTTAGTATGGCAATGAATAAAATATGTTTTTATGATACACATCCTTTGGCCCTACCACATTCACCTAAATTTAATAAACAAAATCTCTGTAAATTGCTTGAAGACTTAAAATCTAAATTCGCCTTAGTTCCTGCTGATAAGGCTGCTAATAATGTTATCATAATATGACGAGTGTTTTATGTTCAAACTATTTCACAAGAACTTTCACAAACTACATCATATTGTGAGTACAATAAGCAACCTAATGAAATTATTACCGACCATATTGCCCTATGCATAAAGTTAAATGTAATAGTCAATATTACTGACAAGAAATTGCCATCACTTTACTGGATACCTAAATTACATAAGACGCCATATAAAAGTCGTTTTATCGCTAATTCAGTGTCTTGTACCACCAAACAATTATCAGTGTATCTTACATCTGCATTGAGTGCTATTAGATATCATATAGCTAAATTTTGTAATAAAGTTTATGAAAATAGTAATATTAACCTATTAAAAAACACCTTAGAAGTTATAGATAAAATTGAAAATAAAAAATATAAGGTGTCACAGATAAGTACTTATGATTTTTCGACACTATATACAACGCTTCCTCACGCTTTAATAAAATCCAAACTTGTTTCTTTGATTGAAAAAACTTTTGCTAGAGAGAAATGTTTGTATCTAGCTTTAAACACTAAAGCAGCTTTTTTTACTAATCAGATATTAGATAATTACATCATTTGGACTGGTCTTGACTTTTGTGCAGCACTTACTTTTCTTTTGGATAATTTGTTTGTTGAATTTAATGGTAAAATATTTAAACAAATTATTGGCGTTCCTATGGGTACTAATTGTGCGCCACTTATAGCTGACCTTTTTTTATATTGTTATGTAAGCGAATTTATGTTAGAATTATCTAAAACTAAGCAAGTAGATTTGATTAATTGTTTTAACCTTACTAGTAGGTACATTGATGACATACTTAATTTAGATAATCCATTATTTGAACAATATATTCACAAAATCTACCCAAAAGAACTAGTCTTAAATAGATCGTGTATATCCAATACAGACGCTGCGTATTTAGACTTACATTTAACTATTAATAATAATTTGATCAAAACTAGTTTACACGACAAACGGGACGATTTTAACTTTGAAATTGTGAATTTTCCGTTTCTAGATGGCAACATCCCTAAAGGACCTTCCTATGGTATTTACATTTCGCAGTTGGTACGTTATGCTAGAGCATGTTCGTGTATTAAAGATTTTAATGATCGTAATCTAATATTAACTAAAAAATTGCTAAAACAAGGCTTTTTGTATCATAACCTAAGAAATAAATTTGCTAGATTTTACTCTAAGTATGGTGATTTAATTTCAAAATATAATGTTTCTTTAAAATGGCATTTAAATAATGGAATCTCCCATCCATCATTTTATGGAGATGTTTTGAAGCGTGTCCGCAAATTAAAATATGTTAAACCAAATGTTCATATTAAACTTTTCAATTTAATTAACTTGTTTTTATCAAAAGGATACGATGCTTATGTACTTAAAAACACGTGTTTGATGGTTTTCGATTCACTATATCTTTCTTCCCTTAAAATTTGGAATCATTAGTGATATTATAGGCATTTTTCACTGTTGAATAAAATTGTGTCATTGTGTCGTATGAACAAATCTGCATGAATACTACATTATAGGCATTTTTCACTGTTGAATAAAATTGTGTCATTGTGTCGTATGAACAAATCTGCATGTAAACTACATTTGGACTCAAATCGTTCATCAAATCATTTCTGTCTTCAGTTGTCAAAACACCTATATACTGTTTGATTCCAATAATGTCGCTTTAATGGAATTACCATTTGTATTCATTTGCTTCTTAATATTAAATCACGAAAATTTGTTTTATTAGTAGCACAGCCCCATTAATATTTTTATTTAGTACTGCCCTTGGAATTTGTTCACGTCATTATGGATTTTTGTGACGTCATACGACCGACTTTCCCAGTTGTAATCTACATGCATAGGTCATTGGGTTTATAATGTTCCATTTTATTTATATTTTCTCTCTGATAGGCGTTTCTTGTTTGATTTAATTATTTTTAATTTGTTTAGCAGTCACATAAACAACCAAGCTATGTAATATGGAATTTTTACACCCATTATTGCTGCTTCTTCCTGTATTTGCGCGATGATTATCTGAGATATTAACTCTATGATTCTACATTCTCAAATCTTTTCTATAAAGAAGGAATGTAGTTGACAATTGTTAATAGTTTTATTTGATCGTTCGTCAAAAAGTTGTAATTCTGTTACTCTTGTATCTTCAATGCAATTGAGTAATTAAATAGTAATTAAATTGAATGCGTTTTAATTCCCTTTTATTATTGTTTAATTTGAGTTACAATGCTATGACGTTAAATTTTATTTACACTTAAATGTATTATGAATATTGCTGGGCCAAGTGTGAGGTTGAGCGCTCTATAACCAGGTTTAAACCCCCAATGCTTTGCATTGACCGTTCCAAGGCGGTGACCCCAGCTTTATTCATATTTTGTGTTTATGTTGGTTTGTATTGTGCTGTATTGTGCTGTTTTGTACTGTTTGGGCAATCGGTCACTTGCCTTAAATAAAGGACCAACTAATTGTTTTTAATGAAAATTCAATACTGCTCCAGCAGCTGGAGTTTCACTTCTTTATATTGATATTTCTAATTATAGTTAATTAGTACAATGTTCACAGGTTATTTTAATGATTAAACTAGAAGCATAAACTATACTGGTTATTTTTAAAGTGAGATACAAGTACATGTTTACTGGATATGAAATAGGGCATTAATCTAGGTATTCATATACGGTGTATATGAATGAAACACAAAAATAAAAAGATCAACAGTTATTATATACAGTATTGCTAAGATTAAATATTTTCATGTGTCTGTTCAAATATTAATTGCTGATGTTTTTTATAACTTTTTATAATAAAAGAAGGGCAGAAAAAAGCAAAAATATTAATTTAACATTATTATCATTATCATTTTGTATAACGTATTATACTAGTAGTAAAGGTTATGACGATGGTAACAAACATGAGCACATATACGTTTTAACATAATACGACAAAGAGCAATAATAAAGGTACATGTCATATATATACAGTATTTAAGGAACAAAATATTATTATTGAAAAAAAAACTTTTTTGTTATCGTGATTGAACAAACATTATTGTAACGGTTATTTGTAGAGATTTATGTTTTTATTATGTATACAAGGAATGGTTTATGTTGCAAATACATGGCTTAATTAAAAATATAACTTCCATAAAGATAATTCTACAAATCAAAGAGTATGTATATATATTTTAATGTGTTAGTTTTTAGTGTTAGGTTATTAGTATTAGGTTATTAGTTTTTTATTTTTATATTACATATTACTAATGCACTGATTATAATAACACAATCAATACTCTTACATATCAAAGAGTATGTATATATATTTTAATGTGTTAGTTTTTAGTGTTAGGTTATTAGTTTTAGGTTATTAGTTTTAAATTTTTATATTACATATTACTAATGCACTGATTATAATATCACAATCAATGACCAAAATATTAACATCACATTTCTTTTCGTTGTCATTTCTGGTACATATTTTACCAGTAACAGAAACTATAGCGATGGTATTCAGCATGAGATACAAAGATTATGTAGATAACTTAATTAGAATAACTACGTTAGTATAGGCGCCATTAATGGCATGCAGACATATCTTAAGCTGTATAGTCCATAACTAGGGTACGCGCATTTCCTTGTCGAAACAAAATACAAGGATCTGCGTTAGCTATTAAAATTATTTATCTGCGTTGACCTTTTTCATTTTTCCTTATAACTTTTTATAATGAAAGGTTAAAAAGGCGTAGCATTGAGAAAATAAAAGATACGTTTTGTTTAACAATGTCTATGTGGTATTCTACAGGATCATTGAATTGTGTGTTACACCGATTAGTTCAGGCAAAATCATATTTAATCTTTGTTTTAATAAACAGAGTGAGCCATATGTATATTATGTATATCGTATTTATAACGTTTGTATTATCGCATAGGTTATAAATAGTTGACAAATTTGCACAATAGTAATACTGCTATTAATAATTAACTTATAGGCATATCATAACTTACATACATGCTTTATATAAATTTGCTATCATTACCTGTAAAAAAACACAACATATTCAAATGTTCAACGAACGTTGACATGAAATACTCGTGTATAGTGTTCCATGTTAATTGCTTTAAGCAGTAAAAGCAGTAATTCGTGAATATATAAAACTTTAAAATAGTTGTTCGCAATAAATGATAAGAAAACCAATTAGTGTTTGGGAAACGTTGCTGAATATTACTATAGGATTACAAACACATGCCTTACATAAACAATATTATACATTATCTAGCTTTCACTGTGTATTAATTTATATTTTTGAATCGCATATTAAACGTTCCGATATATTATGTCACCTTAACCGTTTACTATTTATATGGTTAGAAGTGTTTACTTCAATACAATGTGTTGTAAACGATCGTTGGATGTAATACTGTAAGTGGCGTTTCCTCGAGGAACTCGTGGTTACAATACAGAGTTAATACTGCGATATAAACTATACTGTTCACGAAAAATATCATTCTTGGACGAAGTTTCACTTTATTTTGTTGTTGTTTTGGGCCATGGTAGGTTTATCCAATGTTCGTAGCCTTCGAACAGCTGGATTTTGTTCATGTGGTTCTTGAACATGATTTTACCGTTGTTAAACCATGCATCGCTTACTTCATCGGCCATTTTCTTCTTCACACACATAAGAACATGCAGATTCAACCTGGTCATGTCTTCATTTATGAAAATGTTTGTTCCGCGGAGCTTTTTCCTGTTTGCTAGAATAAGTCCTTTGGTCTGTCGGCTTACTAGTCTTACTATAATTTCTCTGTTAGTATTGTTCTTGTTTGGTAATCTATGTGCAATGTCTATGTCTGCCATGGTGATATTGCAGATGTCGTTATCTGTTAGCATTCGTATAACCTTTTCAGCAGATTCTCTGGCCGATGCTCGCGGGTTTGTATCTTGTATGCCTTGAATTTTAATATTGTTGGCTCTGGAATATTGTTCGCTTTCATTTTCATATTTCTTTCTGTTTAAATCTATTTGTTTCATTTCAAGTGTAATTGTGTTGTTTATATCTTTCTGGCTGTTCAATTCTTCCTTCAGGGTCTTTATTTCAGTTTTAAGTTTTTCGACAGCTTGATCGTTTTCAAATAGATGACTTTCGATTACATCTATCTTATGTGTGACGGATTTAAGGAGGTCGTCTTTCATTTCTGTAAACAATTCTCTTATTTCTGTTCTGACCGACCCGTCGCCTTTCATGATTGAGTTTTCTAACTTTTTATTTAATACGTTAATCGACTCACCCAGTTTCTCTAGCTTTTTATTAAGTCTTTTCATCTCAACGGCTACATCTATGTCATCCTCTGTTTCAGATTCATTTTTGCCACACTTATTATCATTCTGTTTCTGTTTCGCTTTCTTCTTTTTTTGTTTGTCACTCTTTTCATTCTTTTTCGCTTCGTTTATTCTCGTGTCACTGACACTGGACGCTTCTCTTTTGCGTTTCAGCTCTTCCTCAGAGTCTCTGTTCATTGTTGTTGACCTAAGTACACTTTTACAATTTTGAGCAGTATACTTTTACAATTGTGTGTAGACCCTTTTCAATATTTGTGTTTCTGTTTATAGCATTAAATCTACGATGAGAGTTTTAAAGTCTAAAATGTTCATTTGAAGTCTTACGTTCTATGATTTATCCGTTTGTCCAATCCACCTTTTGTATATAGAGAATCACATATTTTGTTAAATTTTTATCTCCCAAAACAAAATGTCTACCCTGTCGTCCGTTCCCGACCATTCTGCACATCACGCTTGCGTCCTGAAAAGTCAGGAGGTTGTAGCATACTTTTTTTCGAATCGCTGATGGTAAAAGAGTCTCGATTAAATATAAAAAATACCGAACTATTCAAATCACTTTTCATATGAATTTATTTATGTTATTTAATATATAGAAATCATGATACATATTGTACAATTAATACCCGTTGACAGAGTTGGTTCTTTCTTTAACATTAACTCTGGTGTTTGTATACCATGCGCAAATATACGCAAATGGATTGCGGCCCTTTCAAGCTTGACGTTAAAATATAAAAATAAATTGAACGTTTTCTGACTTTTTGATTTTTAATTTGTCGATTAAACTTAAATAAATGTGTGCATTTGTAAACATATTATCGTAGCATTATAAAATATTTAACCTTCATCTAAGTAAATAACATGTATCACTTAAAGGGGCCTTTTCACAGATTTTGGCATTTTTTAACTTATTCATTAAATGCTTTATATCGATAAATGTAAACATTGGATCGTATCAGCTCCAGTAAAAAATCAAGAATAAAATTTAAAAAAGGAAAAGAACATTGCCCGGTCCAGGTTTCGAACCAGTGACCCCTCGAGTCCTGCCGGAGTCCTGAAGTAAAAACGCCTTAGCCTACTGAGCTATTCCGCCGAGTACACATACATGACGTATTTTATACCTTATATAAGCAATCTTCGTAGTTTCACAAAATTTAACGACAAAAACAGAACTCTCCAAATTATTAAATCGTTTCGCGTTGCAACGCTTTATAATTTTTAGGTTTTAAAATCGTCAAAAGATGCATATAACGGCTATATTAGACCATGGTAAATGTTCAGTATTACTGTTTCCTCACAAATATCATAACTAAAACGAAAATTTGCGAATCTGAAACAACTTTTTTCAATTTTGTCAATTTACCAAAGCGTGAAAAGATCCCTTTAATATGAGAAGGAAGGGTTGAATGGTAACTTGTCAGAGCGCAATGGTGTGACTAACTGTTTTGTTACATATGCATCCAGAGATTATCGTTGTCAAATTACAAAAAGTAGTTCATACAATTATTAAATATAAACATTGCTCCCTTTGGAACACTACGGAATAAACTCATTTTGATTGCTGTGGAAAATAACTGGTTCTTGTCCAGTGCAGTCATAATCATGCGTTTTATATTAGACCACTTCCGAATATTCCATGATTGTAAACGAAAATATTGTTGTGATCATGGTATGAATTAAATCTTTTTCTGGTCAAAATAATTGATATTTTTCTTTAGAATAATCTTTAATAAATTTTCTTTTCTTTAGAAGCGGAAACATAGTCTGTGTCAATTTGACATTTCCAAAACAGTTAACTATTTGTATTTATGAAAGTACAGGTGATCAGTTTTATATATAACCAAAATATATATACCCTCGGCACATCTAGCCTCTTGCACACCACTACGGCTGCCGCTATGTAAATGAGGTCATAACACACCATTTCCCATACAGAACCCATGACTATTTCAAGGCGGCCATACTACTTTGGTGGACAATTTGTTAGAAGAACTTCAGATTCGAAAAATGTATTGACATATTAGTTAGCTAAAATCAAATATTTCTTGCAACAAAATACGTTACATTATTATGCATCTTAATCTACATTATTTATCAATGGCAAAGACGTACATTACATCTATTACAACAAACATAAGCTTTTTAATCAATGCATGATATTTGATTACGAATAAGTACTTCATTCCTGTAGATCATCATCGTTGTGATCGCATTTGCTTGGAGAAAGCTGTTCGCTGGATCTACAATGGATATGGCATGTTCGGTACCAATGCAAATTTTGTATCCATTATAATGGGCCTAGTTCCCGCTCAAAAATGTGCTCGCCCATTAGCTTAGAATCATCAATGCAAATACTTGGTGTTTAAATAATTTTAATAATTATCAAAGCTTATACTAAGTTTATCTTTATATTATTTTGTTGTTGTTAATATTTTATAATTCAAATCAGGACTACCAGCGGTAATATTAATCATAAGCTCTTCGAGGCTTTAAAGTTAAACAACAATTAACGTGTGATAATACTTATCACTTAAGTACAACATTCTACAGATAACCTCACGTCAATGTCATCGAAGCCGTTATAGCATATCGTCCCCCACTGTCCTCTGTACTCCACCTAAAAACGACCGACTAGGAAATGGTACCGTTTACAAGCCAAATTGGTTTACCTGTAAATAAAATGAATAAAGCAATACAACTTATCCACATTTATCAATAACCAAGAGTATAATCAAAATACGTTTAAACAACATTAATACATTACATGTTTAATACTAAGTACATGCGGAAAAGGTCGTTGGGAAGGTCACATTAATTGTAGTCTGAGTGAATGATTATGGTAATCACTCGTTTTTATTGCATTGTATTACAAATTGTTTACGAGAAAATGAATTACTCTGAAATTGCTATTTACATCAACTCAAAACAAATGATGAAAAGCTGTCAAATTCAATGAAAACATGTTAAGATAACAGCTCTTTAGGTCCAGGTTTTTTTTAAAAAGGCAATAAACACGTCGTTCTATTGAAAAGTAAGCATTTTAATCATTTAAATTACATTTAAGAAGAGCTTTCTAACTTATGCATCAATTTTGTCATTCACGAGCGAAATTTCCCCAAGACAATTTTGTCCAAGAAGTCAACACTTGAAGCTAAATCCCATCATCCCACACACGACCTTGGCTTCCGAAATGGTGCCGCACAGAACGGTTCCCATATCTCAGAAATGTTCACCTCCACCTTATCGAACCGATTGTGAATGTTCGTGAAATATAAACAAATAGTTATATACATGCTTACATTTTTACATAATCATATATTAATTGTGTATAAAATAATCAAATAATAATAATGAATATCTTGCGGATGTTATAAAATCGTATTGTATCCTAAATATATGCAATGAACAGTATAGATTAATTTTCACAAAGGACCTTAAATTTCTCTCGCATTCGGGAAAACCTGCAAGCCAACCCAGAATAATACATAAGTACGTGTGGTTCTATATAGGTGTCTACTTACCTATCATATGGGGAACGAAAATGTGAAACATGCCCAGTCATATACTCGGATTATTATTTTATATCAACAGCTCAAAGTTTCAAAATGTGTATAACTTAGTTTGTAGCGTTCATGCAGCAAACATATTCGTAGTTTTTGAGACATCTCTTTATTTCAAAATATTATTTATAAAGAGATGATTTATATATGTTTAGTTATCTAAGGATAATTTATGCCTACGTCTTCAGCGAAATTGCAGTCCGAGACAACCCAAGGCTCATTGCTACACTCTGATATTTCTTATTTGTTTTTATTGCACGTTTAATAACTATTCAGCATGACTTCTCATGTCCCTGGACCATAGATATTCGACGGAACGTCTTCCGCATTTAAATTGATGAAAATAAGAATATTATTTTGGTGGAATGGTAAACCACATCTTACCACAATACTTTACCACCATTTGACCCGAGTATGGCTACCAACAAGGCGGATATTTCTAGCAGCATGATCACCCATGTTTTGTAAAACTTGAAAGAAATGTTTTTGGTACTATTTGGAAAGGTTGAAATGCATTTCTGTAATTACGTCATGCTCTCAATTTCACTAGAAATAATTTATAAAATAAATTAAATGGAGCGAATTTTAAGCGAATTTCAAGCGAATTCTCTGTGTTCACATGAGTACTAATTGTTAATATTACAATTTTACAAATTTCTTTACAGCAAAGAAGTTTCAATGTTATTATTCGGACCTCATGCCTTCTTCAAGAGGCTCGAGTTAAATGGAAACATGCATTCGATAATCACCACATCGATGACACAACATTCACAGCGGATAAACTACCCCATGCCCAGCACCGGAACTACCACCACGCCATTCCGAGAACCAGCATCAAAATGAAAGAAAGCAACACAAATCACAGAACGCCGCGCCGACCTCAAGCCCCGAGCCAGGATCAGCAACGAGAGCCGCTTACATTTTTAGCTTGAAACGTTCAAGGTTTATGCTCTTAACTATGAGACCCTGACGTTTCATACTACAAAAATGGCTGTGCCTGTTTTCTTTTTGTGAAACATAGTATTCCTTTAGTGGAATATAACATTTGAAGGTTTCGAACACTTAAAATGTGCTAGGCCCAAATGTAACACAAAAGCTCAACTTAATGGTGGTTGTCTATTTGTTTACAATCAAATATGTGTTCAGATTCGTCAAAAGGATAACACATAATGCACGGGGTTTTGTTATGTATAAAACCACTTTAAAAATGGCTTTGATAATGATGTATTTTTGTTACAATATTACATCGAAACAGAATACTCCTTTGTTTACAGGTATAACAATTCGCTTTTATTTGAATCTGACTCTTTAAACTTTATAACTGAACGCATATTGTATTATTTAAAGCTTGGTGATGTAGTTTTTATGTGCAATTTAAACTCGTGCTTTGGCGAGCAAGAAAATACTCATTTAAACCGTTATGTTAACATAAGCCCGCCGATGATGTTAATGATACTGATCAACCAAAGAATACATTGAATGAATTAATTTAAGAGCGCCCAGAGCCAGGATTTTTATGTCCCCCAGTCTTTACTTGGGGACATATTGTGTTTGCCCTGTCTCTTGGGTTGTTAGTTTGTTGGTTTGTTTGCGTCAAACTTTAACTTTTATTTGCCATAACCTTTGCATATTGAAGATAGCAACTTCATATTTGGCATGCATGTGTATCTCATGGAGCTGCAGATTTTGATTGTCATCCTTCAAGGTCAAAGGTCAAATATATGGGGGGACATAGTGTATCACAGATACATCTAGTTTATTTATTTTTTATAATTTAGAACAATACATTACACTTAAATGTATAGGTCAGCACAAGTAACATTATCTTTGGTTGTAAAGTGAACCATAATAATTTTATATATATTATAAGTAGTTACCCCACAAATTCTTGGGTTAGTGTACAATTTTGCTCAAATTGCCAAGAGATTTGAATATAAGTAAAAATATCCAAAGAAAGGTAATCATGTGCATTTGGATTTTTGCAGTTTATTTTTTACGCCTACCAACAAAGTTTGAAATATTTAAATACATAGGTTAAATATTATAAGACATAAACCTATTTATATTAAACACTCATGTTTTTTATAATTTATTTCAGCAAATATATAATTCTTTCATTTGTCCCCACAGCCTCACTACATGTAAAAAAGAGATAACTGGGAACTAGAGCTTTTTTATGTTGACAATGTACTGTTAACAGGGGTGTAATTTTTCCGAGGATTTCTGCAGATCGGGTTGTGCCAGGGGTCATTTCTGAGATTTGAATAAATTCGTACGATCCATTTCTTGGGCGTATTTCATAAGCGGCCCGAAATATCCCCGGTCCTCTAGATTCTTCCGCATATTGCACTGGTAGTTTCTGCCTCAGCAGTTTTGAAACGAGCATTGTCATTGGCTTCCGTTTACCAATCTTCCAATTAAACTCGGTCTTTTTAAACGTGTTTAGTATTTCTTTGCTGACTTTGTGCAAATGACGCATTTGTGAAGCGAAAATGAAGATTATTGAAAGCACGAAAAAATCTCACACAATCTCGGAGAGATGATGCGGTCAGAAACAACAGTGAATATAAATCAATACAATTTTTTGAATGTATACGGAAGATCGACAGTCTTGGTAAGGCAAAGTGAATCTCATGTGCACAACTCTTGAAATAGGCCTACGGATCCCTTGGTTAAGTTTTTTTTTTGTTGAACACTGTTACAGTTTTTACCATATTCCAAAAGAAAAGACATTGAGCTCAAACAAAAGATTGCCGTCATTATTCACAGGGATAGGAGCACATATTGTTCTTGATAACAATTAAAATGTTTACTTTCCATAGTACGTTAAATGTGAAGCAAAAAAGGTTTTCATTAATAAAGCTTGTAATGAAATTTAAAAAGGTGTTGATGTAAATGTCTGTTTTATGGTTTGTCACTGCGTTATTCATGCGGTTCGCATAGTAAAAATTAGTCGACATAATATTCCTCCCCTCGGTCTTCACCTCAATCACACCCCTGGTAAAGCATGCGATATGTCACGATAATAGTCTGTGATTCTGTTATGCGAGATGCAGTTTTGTTTCACAACCGTTTGTTTTATCCCAACCTGCTTTGATTTCATCTGTCATTACCACTAGATTATATTCTAGATGCATAACGACACATGAATAATAGTAACATTATTAATGTATGCAGTTTTTGTTGACATAGGATGCCATTATTATGCGGAATTAAATTGAAATAACTCCATGTGAAAGTCTCGTGAATTGTACTGAAATTTCTGTAATTGCAATGCATCCAATGACTGCGTTTCAAGCAATTTCCTTTTCTCCAAAATGTGTTTTCATCATTTGGCGACCCTTTAAATACAGTTTCCTCATTAAAGGGGTTAACCGAGTTTTATAAATGTTGAGACAAACATCTTACAGCTCAGGTACAGTTGGTGACATTTTCAATATTTTTAAACCTATTTAACTTAACATTAGTGTTTTTTTGTATTTACAATGTTATTTGTCTGTACATAATACGGAGAAAAGATTCCATAAAACTCCTAAACAACATACACAAGCAAACTGTGCTGTAAAAATGTTTAACAAAGAATTGAAGAAATAATTGCTCGTTACTCTACGTGTTCAAGTCCTTTAGGCAAAGTACTAATTACTCTACCTAATGGACCAGCTGGTAACGGTAGTGGATTGATCTAGCAGCACTGACGCTGCAATTCGTTACCCCGGATAAACGCGAACCAACAAGACATCTACACGGTTCATCCCTGACATACCCGACAACGACACGGATAAACACGGCAGCGATATGGACCAAACACGTTTTTGCCCCGGACCGACAATTTTTTTATACAAAAGCAAGTTAATTTTTAGTGATTCGTCTATCTGGTTAGCGCAGTGGTTGGTAAACGCGCTTCTCAACTAGGTTTCAATACCCGTTCCCGGCAGCATGTGAATCTGGTTGTTTGTCACCATACCGGGCAGGTGGTTTCCTCCGGATATTCCGACTTCCCCCAAATGCACAAAATCACATTTATTTTGAAATCTTGCAGTAAAAAATAGTTGTACATTTAAGGTATGATTCCAGATTCGTCCAAACATGCGCGAGTGAAGAAAATTATTTCGGTAGGATTGCTTGGATGCACCACAGGTCCTCACATAATGCAGCCTCAGGCGAGCAAGGGCCTGATTAACTGCAAAATGCAACACACACACACGCGCGCACACGCATGCACACTAGCACACAAACGTGCATACACACACGGTGATTCCATCATTCTGCAATCTGGTCTCGCTGCTGTTACCACCTATTTCGAGCACATAGCTTAAACGTCAAAATGCCGGCCAACACGGTACGTACGGTAAAAGTGAGCCTTCTAGTTCACAAACGATCTTCCGCTACCGATGAAGAACAGAAGCAAGAAGAAACAAGCTCAAGGTCTCGACCAAGATCGCCATCAGCTTCACAAGTAGATCTACATGCAACGGCAACACAGACGGAAACTTACGCTTAAAAGAAATAGAAGACGTCGCTCGTCCTTTAAAATGAACAAGGATCGGCTCAAGGAAAACCCTTATGTTGAACAGGAATAGCAAGCTGAAATACAAAAACATGGCAAAGAAGGCAGACCTCTGGAATTCAAACGCAGTAGAGCTTAATCTGGAGTTTGGGCCTATGTTGAAAGCCTGGTATGAGAGCGCCAGGACTTTTAGGAAAGAAGAGGGTTCGGCAATTAAAGCCAAGGCTCTACTTCCTTATGCTGAACGTTGTGTTCCTGACGTCCCACATACCGAGAAGGGAAGATCAGCATAAAGTGTGAGATTTTTTTTATATAACTTATGTGATTTCTTGTGTTATTTTTTTTATAACAGAATGTTATTTTATCCTTTCAATTGCCATATTTACTGCCGTATAGAGTGGTGTGGGGTAAACTAAGCGATATACGGTTAGTTGACACGTGACTTGACTATTTCCTATATCAAATGCCGGAACTTACTCATGATGGTTGCAATTGAGTTAAATCGACGTTATTATTTTTTATACATGACAAAAAAGGCTTGAAATAAAGAATAAAATCACAAAATGGAAGCACCAGAATATTCATTATAGATAGTGTATTGGATCGAGAAAGCTTATCGGGCTCGGCTCACCAGATAAAATGCCCACCCCTTGCACGATAAACTTTCCCCATTCAACAGACTAACCACATATCCATATAATTAATTATATTTAATACAACATAATTACAACGTTTTCACTGCAATGTGTTCACGCACTATCAACAACGCACACGGACCATCCCGGATCATTCCAGATGCTGCAATTATCTCGGATCGTCACGGATCAACACGTCAGTTTTGAACTTACCGAACATGCCGTTTTGGCCTACCGAATCCCTAAGTACATCACCGGTTGTTCCAGGACCCACAAGGATCGTCAAGGAGCTACATGGTGGCTACATGGTTCACATCCCGGATCGTGTTGGATATGACCCGTGTTGGGACTGGGGCTTAACACATTCACGTCGTCGGTATCAACAACAATATCATTGAAGTTTCAAAACAATTACTGCACATATGACAAACATACGAGATATACGAAGTGATTTCGAAGAAAAAGAGTAAGACATGACGTCAAAATAACGTCATTAAGACGCTCACTTCAGCGTCACATAGACCAACGAAACGTATTTATTTTTATCCCATTTTCACAGCGACATTGACGGTATAACACGTTGTGGAATATACTTGCTTGTATTCAACACTGTGGAATATACCTGTCGCGTGCACGGACTACTTTTTAAATGACGTCATGCGATATGCGCTAAAATTAGGTCGATTGGTTCATTGATCGAATTTTAAGGTCATCCATTGGAAGAAACTGTGCATAGTTTGCAGAAAAATATATATATGACATATTCACCAAAAGAAATGTTGAAATAAAATATAAAATTACACGATTTTTGTTTTGTTATATTTTTTATTTATATTTACCTTACCACTGAATGATTTTTTATAAGAAACAAAGTCGACAAAACTTAAGCTTCAAAATTATACGACCTTCAACCTTTAAATCTAGTTCATATGACATAATTTTTCGCCATCCGTATAATGAATCAGCTGATTGATGGCGTCATAAAATGACATACTTATTGCGTCATTTTCCCCATTTTTTTGCTGATTTATTATAAACGCGACTTATTTCACATGTTTTCTACATGTACTGTAGATCTATGTCGACATATCTGAATTGTCAATTGATCACATTTTCCTTATTTCGTGTAATGTGCATTGTTTATAACCAAAGCATATAGATCTACTTTTGACATTTAACTTAAATATTAAGAATGTACAACAAGCCATACACATATCGCACAGTTCATGAATAATCTGCTATGTTTGCTTTCCTATTTAATTCACGTTAGGCATAGAGCTGTGTAAAGTATAAGATGGTAAAAATAGCACCACACTGGAATTGGGAACGTCCCATTTTGTACACGGGTATTTTCTGCTCATTTATCTGTTGTGTACTGGAATGTTTTCAATTCTTTGTGTATTTATATATTCAATTATTTTCTCGTACAATAAGGGCATTTACCATAGATAAATAAAACATTGTGCAAGTTTAAACATAATTATGTTTGTATGCAGAAATCTGCAAATGCAACCGAGTTTACCAACGGCTATTATTAGATAAACTGCTCCGGTTCATTTGAACAGCAGTAATGTACAGTAAATGACGTAGCGTGTGACGAAGAAGAAAGTTTATCGCGTTCATAAACTCATTTGAATAAAGTGATAGAATGGCATAAGGGTCTTTATGTAACTATGCTAAAATAATTATTAAAGACCCTAGATGCAAAATCGTCAATTTTTGAGTTAAATGGATTATTAGATGGATTTTAAAGGATAATTAAAGGTAAGATACTAGTTCTTACGTGTTTTGATTTCTGTTTGTACTTTTGTCGTTCCCTGTTCTCGGGGAAATGATTTTAACATGGGCGCCATTGATGCATCGGATCACACACGGCATACCCTTAACATTATATAAAAACACGTTCTGCGCGTCCTTAAATTCGTCGTCCGAAGTCGGAAAACGTATTGCCCTGTATATTTTGTCAAATGAAGTGTCAGTCGCTGTTGTCTGTTTACTCGTCAAAATTGTCAAGGTCGTCGATAGCTAAAGAAACTTCAGCGTACAGTTTATTTAGTATTGACAGACCTGTACAAAGTCGACCCAGTCAAACATAATAAAAAGCGACATTTAAAGTTATGGTAGCCAGAACTAGGTCGTCGATGGTGTACATGTATGTTGACATCGACAGCATTTTGTCAGTAGCAATCGCCGCCATATTGGATTTTGATCATTTTCTTTCGAAAATAAAATGAATTATATTAAAGTAAAATCATCTTTTCGCGGTCGTTATGTGTTAAAATTCGCATACTGCGTAAAATTGAATGTAGGCATATGGTGATATTTTTACTTGTTTTACAGTTTATGTGTGAATTTTTTAAAGACTATTTTGCGTACCAGAACAAATACATGTATATCACTACGCATGGTTAAATTTGTTAGATTTTAAGCGCTTTTATGACTGAATTAAAATTATTGTTAAGGTTATTAGATCTATTTATGTTAAATGTCACGTTGAAAAAATCAAATGGGATAAATAGAATACTAGGATTAGCGTTGAATACAGAGAAGTTTATGTTGCTCGGCTCGAACACCGAAAGCGCTCGCCAAGGCTCGCGCTTCCGGCGTTCTAAGCCTCGCAACATAAACTTCTCTGTATTCAACGCTAACCTAGTATTCTCTATATAATTATAATGAACCGAAAAATAACGAACATATCGTAAATGCAAAAGAAAAGTAACAAAATATATTTTTTGCCATGAATGCTGGTTTTCTAATTGCGCGGTTCACATGAAATATAGTGTATCCTCAACGTATTTTTTGTACTTTCCATACGAATAAATACAAGGCCTTTGGTTAAATAGTAATTACCTGTTGTATGAACAATATATTGTTGAAATTGAAAGTACAATATCACTTGGTTCAGTAACATATGTTTTCTTCATATAAACGAATTTATAACAAGCCATCCGCGTGGGTTAAAACGTGCCTTACGATGGATATGCTATAATACAATAATAATAAATGTGTATTGATTGAGCTGCCATTTTATTCAATGAATCATACCTTTTATCTTTCATATCGGCTTTATTACTCGAAATATTTATGATATGACATGTCAAACGCATAATTAAGTACATTATACCGCCTTGGTACTAAGAACCTTTTCAATATTTAATATATGAGTATGGTATGAAAGTTATTAGCTAACTAAATGTGATATCTGGTGTTCATTAAACTTTAACAAAATGCAATATCTATAAAAGTATTAATATATATCGTTAGTGGTTTCCAATTATGTTTTGTGATTGGCATGAACCGATTTATCAGTCCTATAATAATGTATATAAAAAATAGAAAACTAGTCATTAATATTTTATTGTTACGATCGAGTCTGCGGTATTTTCCCTTATTTTCTACTTTCATTGATTCTGCAATGTTTTCTCCTTTCCTATTAAAATTACAACTCTTACACGAAACCTAAGATACAAATATTAATGTAATTGTAATAACAGTAGCAGTTCGTGAATATCACGCTGTTTTATTTTTTAACTTTATCCTGATATAATAAAACGTTTTTCAATATTCATAGGAAGTTTCGTAATGAATGGGTAACACATGTAACGCATGCAATATCTTCTGATCATGCAATATCTTCTGATCATGCATTATTTCATGCTCAGGTATTATTTCCTGATAATGCATTATTTAATGACCATGCAATATCTTCTGATCATTCAGTATCTTATGATCATGCATTACTTTATGATCGTGCAATATCTTCTGATCATGCATTATTTAATGATCATGCATTTCTTTATGCTCATACAATATCTCCTCGTCATGCATTATTTAATGATTATGCATTATGTTATGCTCATGCAATATCTTCTGATCATGCATTACTTTATGCACGTACATTAGCGCCTGATCACTAATTTTTTTCTGCCCATGCAATATTTCTGATCATGCATTATTTGATGCTCATGCATTATCTTCTGATGATGCTTTTTTGTGATCATGCGATATCTTCTGACCATCATTATGTTATGCCCATACATTATCTTCTGGCCATGCATTATTTTATACTAATGCATTATGTTTTAATAATACTTTATTTTATGATCATGCGATATCTTCTGATGGTGCTTTATTTTATGATCATGCGATATCTTCTGATGGTGCTTTATTTTATGATCATGCAATTTCTTCTGATGGTGCTTATTTTATGATCATGCATTTCCTCCTGATCTGATCATGCATTATACATAACACAGCCCGTGATGACGTACAGTGTATACAAACAGAAATATGAAACACAGATCGGGCTCAATATGATTTTATTGCAATAAAAACAGTCTCATTTGTGTTTTTAAAAACACATCTTTGAACATAAATACAAACGATAGCTTTACATGATTCTGTCTGTTAAAGGCTTACCTCGGTATTTTACATCAATGTACATAAAATACGGTACGTTCCGTTTAAGCAATGAAACAGCGCATTGTATCAGCTGTCGACGCCCATTTCGGGAGCGTACGTTCAAATACGACGCTTAAAACATGCCGTCAGATTATGGTTTAAAATCAAAAGATTGCTTGCCGGGCCCATGACAACCAAATAACACATCGTTTAGTTTCGCAAGTGTCCAAATGCCTGTATGCTGGATCCATATGCAGAATTCCTTCATCTATTTGAGTGCATGGAGTGAAACTTGTCCAGATAAGAACCATCATTCTTAGCTGATCTTTTTTTTCGGGTCCAAACAATCCTTATAGCCCTTGTGTTTTGCCAAATTATTCGTAATACTTTTGATAAAGGATAATCTCGATCCTAATCCGTTATCTGAAATGCTCAAACTGACCAATCGATCTTTCCGAGCTCTCAAAATAGTTCAATTTGGAAATTATCGCGAGCGAAACTTGAGCCTGAATCCAGTCGGTAACAAAATCCGACGTCCGTTACTACTGACCGTTCTTTCCGAAAATGAAATTTAACTCTGGCGGCATTGTAGAAAATGTTTACATAATTTTGTCTATATCTTCCTCGTATTTAGAATGATGACTTTGAATCTTTTTGTAGCGCAACTTTTTCAGTTAAAGTGTCAAGACAGTGTCACTACGGTCTGTGAAAGCAACGAAACCACGTAAACAAAGCCTGGTATAACGATACGCACTGTAGAACAAGCTGGTGAATATATATTTTTCATATAACTTGACCTGCATATACGTTTTATTTGATACATAACCCGTGCTAGTGCTTCGATGACGAAATTGTTTGTGAGTGTCGCCATATGAAAACTTATTCACAAGTTATGCTAATGATAACTTATATAGAATGTGTTTTTTATATCCTCGCACTGCATAAACACTTATTGGGGTATAAGCTTTTGTTTTAAATATGATAATCCCTCTGGGAAGTTTAAGGATATTAGTGAAATGCAGATATGCATGAAACTGAAAAAAATTGATCCTTGCTAAATAGTTACTGATTCAACGTCTTTAACTTTCATGTTACTTGCGGTCTAATTAAAAACACTCCTCTATTATTCTTGCCGTATTTTACTTTATCATTGATATAATGTTTATTTAAAATAATAATAATTATGCTGCTGCTGCTGCTGATGATGATGATGATGACGATGACGATGATGATGATGGTGATGATGATGATGATGATGATGATGGTGATGATGATGATGATTATGATGGTGATGATGATGATGATGATGATGATGATGATGATGATGATTATGATTATGATGATGATGATGATGATGATGATGATGATGATGATGATGATGATGATGATGATGATGATGATGATGATGATGGTGATGATGATGATGATGATGATGATGATGATGATGATGATGATGATGCTGGTGATGATGATGATGATGATGATGAAGACCACGAAGGCGACCGCGACGACGATGAGGAGGAGGAGGAGGAGGAGGAGGAGGAGGAGGGTCTTCAGTTAATAATCTTCACAAAGATTTAGTTAGAATCAATAACAAGAAAACAACTTGAATTAGGTCTTTTGTGTTGAACTAATGTGAGCCCATGAATGTTGGCCAGAAAGCTTGGGAACAAAAATATCTGAAAAAGACCTTCGGTGTTCTGCAACGATAGGTGTTCTGTGTCTATGGGTCGCGATTTCGTCGTCGAACTTTAGACTACGACGTGCCTGATTTTTTTTTTGTTGGTACTATTGTCCGATCCAACCAAGGATGGGTTGGTAAGGGTCGAGAATTCAAAGGCGGAGGATCTCACTTTGGAGAGAGACGGCGAGAGCGATCGCGGTACCGATAGCGTGTGTTTCTGAAATAGATCCGTGTTGAGTGCAGCGTCGGGTCGACTTTTAAACATGGGCCGATGTGTAGATGTTTTGTCGCCGCATCCGGAAAGAAACTTGAGATCCTCTTCGAATTCTCGGTTACTGTTGTGGATAACTGAGGATTTTGATAATTCGTTTCGTTTCTTGTCAAAGGACTTTGATAATTCGTTTCGTTTCTTGTCAAAGGACTTTGATAATTCGTTTCGTTTCTTGTAAAACAAACTAGAATAATCAGAAGTGAGCGAGTTCCTTAAAACGCCGGGCGAATAACCAGATCCGGAGAACGATTGAGTCAATTTTGAAAGGTCTGTCAATGACTGAGATTTCGTCATCGGGCTTCCACTTTTCTCCTGTGAAGATATGGAATGTAGTGCTCTAGAAGACGCTGTAGAGTTCACTATTGCTTCGTATGAGGATCCTGATACAGTTGCGGAATCCCAAAGACGCTCGTAATGATGCGAATTGCAGTTATTATTACTCGATATAGAGTGCTCTCTGTGCTCTCTTCGTAGGCCCTGGTCAGGGTTTGATGAGTTTAACCCTAACCTTAACGTTGGAGGTTTATCACATTTTGAAATGTGGTCGAGATTTATGATTGTATCCTTTGAGCGATCAGGCATATCCGTAATGCCGTATTTCCTGTTATCATGTATCAGTGTGTTCGGTCGTAATTTATACTTCATATTTGCAGCAGCAATTGTTGTGCCACTGTATGATTCGTTGGTGTCATCCGAGGTCAACTTACTGTTCTGTCGTTTTTGGCACCATTTTCTTGCTGGTGTGTGTGCTCATTACGGACCACAGAAACGAACTCGATGTTTTCAAAAGTATCTCCGCCATCGACATCTCCCGAGTTCAAACGTTTAAATGTCTGACTTAAACATTTCCCGGTAGGCGCTGTGGCTGCATGGTCGAAAGACGACGCGGGACCGGAAAGCGATGACTTGATGGCACTGACGACACGAGCAACGCCGGTCGTTATTGCATTCACCAAAGTGTCTCCATCTGAAATTATGCAAAATCCGTAACAGTTACAAAGCCTTGTTTTACTAAGCTAATTAATTGTATATGTGAACTAACATGTTACATTCAGAGTGATTGTTATTGTAAACGTATTTATTGCATCAAATATGCATGGGATTTGATTATAAGTTTTTGCAACATTATCTGGATCCTCTCCCAGATAATTATATAACATAAATTGCTAAAAAACATTATTTATAACTCAACAACACAATCAGTTAGTATAACATATACAAAGATTAATACAAATGAAAGTAGGTAAACAGTTGTTAAGTTCATGAGAATATTTATAAAATAGAGTGAATGTGACATTCGAATAAGTATCATTTACATGTATAACTACCTTTCATTTTAACATTTAAAAAGCCAAAACATTCTTACCAAAATTTTTTGAATCCATATTTTTGGTGATTTTGATCTCTATTTGTTTTTCTTTTTCGATGGTTTATCAAATCTTATGTGTAAATTTAATTGCAAGAATTATGTCATGACGTCTGTAACGGTGCCACTGTTTCCAAAACTTTCTCGGACTTCAAAAAAAGCAACAAAGCCGTTGATTATTAAACAGGGACAATAACTATTTCGCAGCCCTTAAAACGATTACACAAACCTTACTTTTTGTAGACGAATCGACTTTTTTTCGGATTTATTTTATAACCGTTCCAAAGAATGAATCAAAGCGCTGTAGGCGCTGAAGGCTTTTGGCTAGGTTTAGTGTGACGTAAAATGCATTTAGGATGTTTTGTCCGAATTTCTCCCTTTGTCCGAATTTATACGGATTGACCCTAGCGGTTGAGTGCAGAAGCTCAGAGACTGCAAGAAAATACAAAAGTTGTGTATATACAACAGTGTACATAGACGGTGGAGGACAACACGATACTGGTTGTGGGAACGATAACCTTTTGTTCAACTCTACAGATCTGGTAGAGGTTCGTCTACATAAGCGGTGAAGATATACAACCACAACAACATGGTCGCAAAAAACTGTTTTTGTTGGCGTCAAATAAATCACTTTCAATAGCCTAAAATAGCTTTCTATTACATCATTAACAGATCAGTAAAACACTCATACTTCCTTTGTAATGTGTATACAAAAGAAAATCCACTTAAGCCCAAGTCGCACTTTTGCCGGTAGAGTCCCGGTCCATCCCGGTTTGCTAACGCCGGTCGACCGGCGAGGACCGGGATGATTCGTACAATTTTTTAAACGCAGTCACACTATTTCCCGGTGCCGCACCGGTCAACCCGGACTGGCTACGGTTAATCCTGGTGAAGCTCCGGCAGAGGCCCGGTTGTCGCCGGCAGTGCCCCGGTGAAACCCGGCAGCGTCCCGGTATAGCCCCGGTTGTCGCCGGTAGTGCCCCGCTTGAGCCCCGGTGAAAGCCGGTAGCGTCCCGGCAGAGCCCCGGTATACCGTAACACCGCCGGCACTAACCGTGTCTATACCGGCATCAGACCCCGGCAGAGCTACGGCAACGCCCCAGTTTCACCCCGGTCGTCGCCGGTAATGCCCCGGTGAATGCCGGTTGCGTTCCGGCAGAGCGCCGGTTTTCTTATATACCTTAGCTATACCGGTACTCTAACGGCATTCACCGGGGCGTTGCCGAAGCTCTGCAGAGATCTGTATGGGCCCCGGTGGATCTACGGTGCCGTCCCGGTTGTTCCCGGTGCCGCCCGGTTGTTTCCGGTGCCGCGCCGGTCATTGCCGGTCCTTCCCGTTGACTCCCGGTCCATCTCGAAGGTATTAAACATGTTAATACTTTCCCGGTGGAGCCCCGGTTTTCCCCGGTTAATCCCGGTCGTCCCCGATGGAGCCCAGGTTCATCCCGGTAGAGCCCCGGCTCATCCCGGTAGATCCCGGATCACTCACCGGGGTTCCGCCGGCATCACAGTGAGGCTGAGCCTTTACCCTGTTCAAAACGGGGATCAGATTGTGTACGTTGTCTCACGTGGAACATTTCGCGCTCGATTTGAGCGCTCGATCTGCGCAGTGAAATATCATATCCGATAACTTCGTATATTTCCGAGAATGATCATGAATATTTGTTGTTTTTTTTCATTTTCTTTTTTCTTGAATGTCTCGTTAACGCAAAATAAAATATCTTACAATATGTTTATAAATACCAAATGTAATGTCTTCAAAAAATGTATCAGAATTTTTTTCTCACTGTCTCCGTAGACACTCGTATATTTTCGGTCTAGACCGTCAAGTGAGGAACTTATTCTCGCATGAATATTCAAACAATAATAAAAACTATGTCGTAGCCAATGCTTAGCAATTTTGCTTCAATAATATTTTTTACACGTTTTATGACACTGTCATGTTATAGTGATGTTCTGTACTTACAAGGAGGGTTATTGAGATCTGCGAAGAACTTCTTTGATTGCGCATGAATTATCGCCAAGTGGTAAATCGGACTTTTGGGAATTCATTCATTCGTGGGTTTTGGCAGCCAGCAAATTCTGACTGTCTCAGAAATTTGTATCATTGCTATGGCCTTAGGGCTACGCCCCAGGCCAAAAACAGGAAAGCATCTTGAAATGTCTCATACACATGAAATATCACTTTTCAAATAGTTTTAAGTCACAATGAAACATGTTTGTCTTTATTTATCTTTTTAGTATTGCAGGGTATGCTTGTATCACCTTAAGTGATAGATCTACTATGTTTACTCTGTATACAAAAAAAACCGATCTTAGTGAGAAAACACAGAAACAAACATTTATTATTTCCGTAATACCGTTCTATAATGGACAAATAAAAAAAATCTTGATTGTTCTCTAAATTTTATAAATTTTTAATTAGTTTTTATTCAGTGCATTTTTTGCAAATGCTAAACCGGGAAATATAAATACAAGTATGTTTTCATTTAACCTTGAAGCTGTTTGAAAAGCAAATGTTTTGTTTATTATTTAGGACTCTATTGTTAAGTCTGTGTTTCAATTCTTTCACTAAAATTTGCATGTTTTCTTTCATTAATCTGATTTTTCTTGTAGTCAGACCGCATCAGAGTCCAAAAAGTTGTCAATAGATCAAACTAAGGATATCTGAGCTGAGATTCAATTTGTTAACTTAATATACAATTTGAAAAAAATCTCAACAAGATGCTATGCAAACTATGTGTAATTGACTGATATTTTAGTCATAAAGCACAGTGTGTTAGAACCTGTCCAACCTGCCCGAGCAACCACCTTTGAATGGCGACCACTTGTCCATTACGACCCGATCGATTTCCCGACGAACGATTTCACTATATATTTAGCCTGCGAATAACGCCCACCTTCAAACAACGACCAGCGAACGCCATTTTACATTCCCAAAAGGCGATTTTGATAACTAACAACGTCCACTTCAGCGACCGCCATTTTACATTCCCAAAAGTCGATTTTGATAGCGTACAACGACCACATCAATCATAACAATCAAAGATTTCACAACTTTCAATAAAACAATGGCCGCCATGATGCTGTGATAGTCACATGATAAACATCTTACCATTGCACGCGCCGGTCGCTATGGAGATATTGGCAAGTGACAGTTTACTTAACTCGATAGTAGTGTTTTGTTTATTTAACACACATTGCTAATTGGTAGCCACCTGCTTCTTTTATGCATTTGACAGTTTGTCGAAAGTGTAAGAAGATGCCTTTTATTTTAGTGGCTCGGAATTAATGTACTTATTGCAGAAAATATCAAAGAAAAGTTTGGGGCTTACATCAACACATGAAGAAAATAAATGGTTTCTTTACAATCACGATGCCAATTACGCACATACATTTTGATATTCATTACTTTCTTAAATTTCTCCGTAATAAGACGTGCATAGAATAAAGATAAGTAAATTGCCTATTAAAGTTAACCATTATGACATCCAAACGTAAGTTCTTGACGTTGGATGAACGTGTTAAGGTGATTAGTATGTTAAAAAAAGGACACAGTTGTAGAAGAGTGGCTAGTGATCTTGGTGTAGGCAAAACTCAAATCCAGAACATTCTGAAGCGTAAACGTGAGATATTGGACGAGTTTGAGGGAAACGTTAACTCTGAAAGTAAACACCCTAAGTGTGAGTCGGATTACGCGTCAGTGAATGAGTTAGTGCAAAAGTAGTTTATGGACGCTATATAAAAACAAAACTGTGTTTTCAAACGTTTATTACATTATACATGCATTAGTTTTCACACATTTAAACAAAAGAGCTCATACATAGATGAGGTACCTGTTAAAAGCCTACTAGCATAATTTGCAAAGTTTCAATCGACCCTGCGAATAAAGAGCACATGTAAACAAATACCACAACGACCAAATCCCTGGAGTGGTCTTTATTGGCCGGTTGGACTGTATATCAATGTGCTTTGTTATCACCTACCCCATCTAATAATTATAGTACTGGCAAATTACTGCATACACAATTGTTATCATTATTTTTTAATGCTTGCCAAACATCAATATAAGCAATAATTTCCATTTTGCCTTATTATATTAACTTGGCTTGCAGATGCATTTTGGTCATAATCTTCTTGTAGAGTGTCTTTGGATCTCCATTTCACAAGTTTTACACAGTTTCACAAATTCGAACATGTTTTTTTATGAAAACAGCCGCTGCAATCTATTAACAAATTGACTTGTTGAGTTAAAAACTGTCACAAAGGCCAATTTCTTATTTTAAAAATTGTTATTTGTTTAACTTTTTATTAGCTTGTGTGATCACTTTGTGTAGGTTGTCCGTCGTGCCCCGTCAACATTTACCTCGTTAGCACTCTAGAGGCCACATTTATTGTCCAATCTTCATGAACCTTGGTCAAAACATTTGTCCCAAAAATATATCAGCTGAATTTGAAAATGGTTCTGGTCCGTTGAAAAACATGGCTGCCAGGCGGCGGGCAGTTTTTCTTATATACCGGTATATATATTGGCTATAGTAATGCCTTGTTAACACTCTAAAAGTCTTAATTTTAGTCCAATCTTCATGAAAATTGGTCAGAACATTTGTTCTAATGATATCTCAGCAGAGTTTGAAAAAGGTTCCGGTTGGTTGAGAAAAATGGCCTCTAGGGGACGGGGCTTTTTTCCTTATATGGCTATAGAAAAACATTGTTTACAATCTAGAAGTCGCATTTAAAGTCAAATCTTCATGAAACTTGGTCAGAACATTAATTTTGTTCTTATGATATCGTGGATAATTTCGAAAATGGTTCTGGTCAGTTGAAAAACATGGCCTCCAGGGGGCGAGGCATTTTGCACTGTGTGGCTAAAGTAAAACCTTGTTAAGTCTCTATAAGTCAAATTTAAGGTCCAATCTTTATGAAATGTGGTCCGAACATTTGTTTTTATGCTGAGTTAAAAAATGGTAATGGTTCATCGAAAACTATGGCCGCCAGGGGGAAGGGCATTTTTCCTCATAGGCTATAGTAAAACTTTGTTAGCACCCTAGAAGTCAAATTTTAAGTCCAATCTTCATAAAACTTGGTCAGAATTTTTTTCTAATGATATCTAGGCTGAGTTCCAAATTGTGTCCTGTACGTTGAAACACATGGCCGCCGGTGGCTGGGCATTTTTCTTATTTGGCTAAAGTAAAACCTTGTTAACACTCTAGAAGTCATATATTTTGCCCAATCTTCATGCAACTTGGTCAGAACATTTGTTTTAATGATATCTGGGCTGAGTTTGAAAATGGTTACTATAAGAAACTACGCTCTTATGTTTAGCGCCACGACGTCACGTGCATTTACGCGTTAAACGTCATATTATAGACGTCATAACGGTCATTGATAAAAACAATATTTGTACAACATTTGTGGACAACATCACAATCGAAAATTGTAAGATAATTCACTTCATGTGGAACACATCATGGAGACATGCGTCTTTCTACTGATTTATTTCTCATACATACGAAGACGATGACGACTACAATGCGTAGACGTAGAAGTAGACGATTCTCTAAACACACATACATTCAAATTATAGCAATGTAAAATAATAATTATTATTATTCTAACAATTCATTTAAATTACATTTACTTAAAACATGCACACTTCAATAAATACATAACAAATTATTAATGAATAAATTATAATAAAAAAATAAATAAATGAATAAATAATAATACCGCTTGTGCATGGTCCTCAGATTAAGGTCTCAGATGTTGATGCACTTTCAATGCTAGCATTGGACATTCAAAAATGTGAGATAACTCTTTCTCAACTAGGTTTCGCCTCTGATATTGACAATTCAGAAAACCTTAGACGCATTGCTAGACGCTCGCCCATGCATTTGATAACAAGATGGGTTGATATAGCACATGACATAAATGTTAAATCCGACATAGAGCCACAATTTTCTGATTTACTTTGCTTTGTCAACAAAATGTCACAAACTGCTAGTTCAATGTATGCTACCGATATTGTTAGAGACAACCAATCACGTAGCAGTGGTCATGATGCACATGTTAAGTCTGACAGCTTTGTAAACACAAAGGTCACAACTCTTACAACACATACGGGTAGCGAGTGTGCGAAATTTGAGCGCAAATGCATTTGTTGTTCTGGTAAATGCAAAACATTGGATGACTGTAAAGCATTTGTTGCCATGACATTAAGTTAGAGGCGGAAGTTTGTTGCCATACGTAAACTATGTTTCAATTGTCTAAAAGGAAGACACAGGTCTGTAAGTCGTAAAATGTCCAAACAATGCAGTGTTCCTGCACCATTCATTATTACATTGTTGGGTAAAGCCCGAGTCAGACCGCACTGTTTTTCAGCCGTCCGTTAATTGCGCATCTACGCAAGATTCGTTGCTAAAGGCGTATTTGGGTATCATACCTGTGAAAGTGACGGGAATGAACGGCAACACATGCGAGACGTACGCTCTGATAGATGATGGCGCAGATAAATCGTTATGCGATGAGCGGCTTTTGAAAAAGCTTGGGCAGCCAGGGAAACCAATAGATTTCAAGATAATGACAGTAAACTCATCTGGAAGTTCCGTTTCCGGCTCAGAAGTGAATCTCCGTGTTCAGTCAACTTCCGGAAGTGACGTACTGGAATTAAAGAATGCCTGGTCTGTGAAGAGACTCCCAGTGAACGCCAGATTAGCCGCTACTGCAGAGAGTATACGTCAGTTTCCACACCTAGCCGACATTCACATTCCCCGCTTGATGTCGAGTGACGTAATGCTGCTCATATGTACAGACGCAAGCGCACATTCCCATAGAAGTCCGCGCGGGAGATGGTCATCAACCGTATGCAGTCCGGACGCGACTCGGATGGGCAATACAAGGGCCACTTCCAGCAGAAGACAGCTTTAATGACGTCAACATTCACTTTGGACACTCTAGTGACGTCATTTTGCAACAACAACTAGAAAGAATGCGGACAGCAGATTTCAACGATGTTATGCACTGTGATAAACCTTCAATGTCGTTAGAAGATATGAAGGCTATGAAAATAATGGAATCCTCACTTGTGCATGAAGACGGAAATTACGTGATGGGACTTCCATGCATGGCGAGATGATGAAGTGTCCATGCCAAACAATATTGCGCTGGCAGATATTCGTTTACAACAACTTAAGAAGAAACTCTCGCGGGAGCCTATGCTTCACGAGAAATATACCGCGACTGTTTATTCGCGGTAATTCGATTATATCGAAAAAGGCTACGTGAAAGAAATACCGCATGGCGAGACAACAGATCGTACATGGTACTTGCCGCACCATCCGGTCACCAATGACAACAAACCCGGGAAAGTACGTGTTGTATTTGATTGTGCTGCAAAAGTCTAGGGCGTGTCACTGAATAATAAATTGCTTCAAGGTCCTGACTTAACAAATAGTCTAGTGGGCGTGCTGATACGCTACCGACAAGAGAATGTGGTCATAATGGCAGATATAGAAGCTATGTTTCACCAGGTGCGCGTATGTGAAAAAGGCTGTGATGCTCTTCGCTTTCTATGGTGGCTTGGTGGTGACATGACAAAATCTCAAAAGACGTACTGCATGCAAGTTCACCAGGCAACGCTGAAATGTATGATGAAGAAGTGATATCGACAGTTTACAGACATTTCTATGTCGATTACTGTTTGAAGTCTGTAGGATCAGAAGAGGCAGCTGTTAAACTTGCTACAGAGTTGCAGTCTCTTATGAAGCGTGGCGGCTTCCGATTGACCAAGATGCTGAGCAACAGTAGGAATGTTCTCGACGCTATACCGGAAACGAAACGTTCTCCTTCAGTCGTCAAACTTGAACTCGGGGACTCCCTACCAAACAATCGTGCTTTGGGCGTTTTATGGAACGTAAATGATGATACGATAAATTTCAAGGTGAAATTAGAGGACAGGCCTGTCACAATAAGAGGTATGCTTTTGATAGTAAGTTCGATATACGACCCTCTTGGATTGGTTTCTCCGGTCACGTTGCGAGCAAAGACAATTTTACAGAGCCTATGCAGAGAGAAGATCGGTTGGGATGATGTCGCGCCGCAGATATCCGGAAACGAGTGGCGGCGGTGGCTTTCAAGTCTAAAACATCTGGAAAACGTCGCCGTAAAACGTTCTTTACGGCCCAACAACACTGGAAAACTAAAAGATGTGCAACTCCATGTCTTGAGTGACGGTTCCGATTTAGGCTACGGCGCATGCGCATACCTGCGTTTAGTAGACGAAAACGACTGTGTTTAATGTGCCCTTGTCCTCGGTAAAGCACGACTGGCTCCTATTAAGCAGATTTCAATACCACACCTTGAGCTGTCAGGGGCCGTAACTGCATGTCGGTTGAGCTCGATAATCAAAGTAAACTTCATTTGAGGATTGATAAGACAGTATACTGGACTGATTCGACAATAGTACTTGGATACTTGAAAACATCAGAAATGTGTCCAAACGATTTAAGACATTCGTTGGTAAACGGCTTAGTATCATACATGAAATAAGTTCCGTACAACAATGGCGCCATGTTGACTCCGGTTCGAATCCCGTTGACATTGCTTCAAGGGGAATCGACGCCAATGATACAGATGGGCTTCTGCGTTTCTGCATCGTGATCCGTCGTCATGACCGGTATGCCCCACAGTGCACGACGTGAGCGGCGATGTCGTTGAGGTGAAGAGAGAAGCTGTCACCAACCATACATCGACTGTATAAGGAATAGATCAAGACGGTTCGCTTCTCAAACTGGACAAAGTTACAAGGGCAATTGCATGGCTATTAAGGTTCAAGTCATATTGCAAAAAACGCTACCTCAACCATAACGTAGAAGTACGCACGCCCGACTTAATCGTGATAGAAGTCTGTAATGCCGAACGGGAAATACTACAGTATGTGCAGAGGACACATTTCGCAGAGGAACTCACATCTATGAAAATGGGCAATCCGGTTAGTTAGTTAGTTGCGTTAAATCCGGTGCTGCATAACGGGTACATCCGGGTAGGTGGCAGACAACAACAGGCCAATGCTGACAATGACCCCATTGTCCTCCCTAGTAAGCTGCACGTTACTAGGCTCATCATTTGGCATTATCACAAGCTTAATGGATACGTCGGTGTTCAGCAGGTGCTCGCCTCGTAACGGGAAAGATTTTGGATATTACGCGGTCAAAGTAAAATGCAAAATGTACTTGAGGACTGCTTCGTTTGTAAAAAGCAACACAGTCCACTGCTTACCCAACAGATGGGTTCGCTACTTCCGGAACAGACGACTCTAGAAAATCCACCATTCAATACTGTAGGAGTTGACTTCTCTGGACCGCTGAATGTGAAACATGGCCGATCACACTTAAAGAAATACGGATACCTATTCACGTGTTTAACTACTCGCGCAATTCACATTGAAGTTGCACATAGTCTGACAACTAACTCGTTCGTTGCAGCCTTTCAACGGTTTATAAGCCGACGTGGGATTCCGAAGAAGGTATTTAGTGACAACGGAACGAATATCGTTAGCGGCGATAGAGAACTACGTGAGGCTTTTACTGAGTGGAACCAGTCGACCATCAATGAATACATATTACAACATCACATTGAATTGCAGTTCAACCCTCCTTATGCTAGTCATAGGGGCGGTGTCTGGGAGCGGCTTATACGATCAACTCGAAGCATTCTCAAGGCTACTGCTCAGGAGCAACTACTTACAGATGAAAAGCTTGTTAACATTGATGGGTGAAGCAGAGCGAATTCTTAACGATAGGCCTTTCACGCGTGTGAGCAATGACCCAAAGGACCCACCGGCCCTTACACTAAACATGCTTCTGCTCATGAGATCGAATGCCTGCCTTCCGAGAGGGATATTTAAGAAGGAAGATTCTCACTCAGTACGTTGGTGGAAACAGATTCATTACCCGGCAGATGTATTCTGGCGACGCTGGATACGGGAATACTTACCTCTACTGCAAATAAGACAAAAATGGCAGAGAGTACGAACAGATCTTCGCGAAGGAGATGTAGTGCTTGTTGCCGAAGACAACGTACGGAGGGGACAGTGGCCTTTGGGACGAGTTGTCAAGGTCATTCCTGGAAGGGATGGGGGCGTGCGTAGCTGTTTAGTTCGGACACGGGGTTCCCAATCAGTGAAACCTATTACTAAACTGAGCTTGTTGGAGACTGCGATCTAGGGCTCCATAGAATTTTACGATCCTGAACTAGGGTTCTTATGTATGCATTTTTTAAATGACTCAAGACTCGCGGTTATTGATCCCTTGACTTAATGATAGTTATAAAATGTTATGTATTTCATGTAACTTATGTAAATTGTATAACAATTTTAGCATTGACACATTAAATTGATAATACTTGTTCAAGTCACTTAAAAATTGATTGAATCGTTATATACAATTGTTGTATTAAATACTATTTTAATTTTATCATCTGATATAGAATGTCGAATGTGTATACACATGTAATTTCTTTCAACGATGATGAAATTTGTTTGTCACAGTTATGTTTGTTGTGCAACTGTTACAATGGACATAAAATATGCATTAATGAGTCAATGTGTATCATTAATAATAAACTTTAAGTATATATTACTTACCTGTTCAGTTCTAATGATGCGGTATGAATGTTATATGTGCATATGTGATGATTTCATACATGTTATATATAGTAAATAATGTGACATATTACTATGTTCTTCATTCAGATTATTAATGGTGAAAAGAAAGGAGATAATACTAGCATACTTATTTCGTGGTGAATGTAATTACCTATTATTGCATCTGTTTGTACTTATTCATATCACTTATTATAGAGTTTTTGATGATCAGTACATTAAGTTAATAAAATTATTTACAGATTTCAAGTTTACTTGGCTTTTCGTACGCCTGACTGTTTTGGGTTTCCCCTGGTAAAATAATGTTTACCTTGTCAGTGTCATAGTGAATAATTCTTATCTGCTTTAGGCAGAATGTATATATATATATATATATATATATATATATATATATATATATATGTGTGTGTGTTTCAATTAGTATGGCTAATTGAATTGTAATTGATATATTTAATTGGCATTTAGATGTCTCTGGTTTAAAAGACCATAAGTTCGCTATGCATGATATGTGATGAAATACTGAGATATTTCATTGTGGGGATTATAAGAACCTACGCTCTTATGTTTAGCGCCACGACGTCACGTGCCTTTACGCGTTTTACGTCATATTATAGACGTCATAACGGTCATTGATAAAAACAATATTTGTACAACATTTGTTGGCAACATCAAAATCGGTATTATTATTTATTTATTATATTTTATTCATTAATAAATTGTTATGTATTTATTGAAGTGTGCATGTTTGAAGTTAATGTAATTTAAATGAATTGTTAGAATAATAATAATTATCATTTTACATTGCTTAATATTACATTGCTTTAATTTGAATTTATTTTTGTTTAGAGAATCGTCTACGTCTACGTCTACGCATTGTATTCGTCATCATCTTCGTATGTATGAGAAATAAATCGGTAGAAAGACGCATGTCCCCATGATGTGTTCCACATGAAGTGAATTCACTTACAGTTACCATCTGTTGAAATCATGGCCGCTAGGGGGCTGGGCGGTTTTCTTTATTTTGTCTATAGCAAAACCTTGTGAACTCTTTAGTTGATAGTTTGGCCAAGTTTGAGAATGGTTTCTTGAATATCTCAAACATTGCTGAGTGTATTTCAGTTCCCGGAAGTCTCAGTTGAGCAACCGTGGGCCTTTGGCCCTCTTGTCATAAAATAATTTGTGATTTTCAATAGTAAAACATTAATATTGTTAGGATTTAAAATTACAAAATGTAGATCACATGCACTTGCTGCCTTGTTTTCAAAGGTGTTTGTTTTTCAGTACATTTAAGTCATTCAAGTCAGCTAGTCAACTATATATTTATACTGCATAGTCATTTTAATAAGGAATGAGTATTGAATCATACTAGCAGTATTGGGTCTAGCGCAAACATGCAATTGCAAGTTTGACCATGCGTACATATTCATATGAAAGCAAACACAATTTAATAAAATCCTTAAATAGTATGAATATCAAACTTGTTTGTGTCTTCTATAATAATTGTTTATTGCTGCCTAAAGAAATGCATTTAAAGTATAACATACGAAAGTTATTATGTAAATTTGGAATTTAGCTGATTTAATGAATAGTTGTTCACTTTTCAATTGTAAAATAAATGACCAGAAATGACAAACATAAGATAATTCGTGTTTCATGTAAAACGTGTCTCCCCACCTCAAAGGTTAAAGTCACACTTAAAGGTCCAAGTTATATCTTCTCATCAAACAGCTTGTCTAGATATTAACTTTTATTAATCATGCAGTCTTACAAAAACTTTAAATACAGTATCTGTAGGTCTGTTCTATACCAAAAAAAATTGCACGGACTATTTTCAGATTGCTTTGACGTGCAGTCATGCAAATTTTTATGGCAGTTAATTGAGAAAAGAAGAATATAAGACAAACGCATACAAATTTTCAAATGGTTAGACGAAAAAAAAAGTATATGCCTATTACAGGAAAGTCACTTAACACATACTTTAGCACAAACCTTAAAAGATGAATGGGACGGAGACATCTATCTCAGTGGACAACATACTAATAAACAAGACATTGCCTTTCTGATAAAAAATAAAATAGGGATCACAGCGGATAACTCTAATGAAATAATAATTGGCAGACAAGCAAGTATAGATATCAAAATACACGAAACACAATTAACATTAATCAACATTTACGGCCCTAACATAGATGATACGACTTTTTACGAAACATTACAATCCTTTATAATTTATAATCAAGATAAAAACAGTATAGTCGGTGGCGATTTCAATACTGTTCTTAACCCATTATTAGATAAAAGAAAGGGAAACCTTTATACTCATCCTAAAAATAGAAACATTTTGAATAACACACTTGAAAACTACAATATGATAGACATATGGCGCACAGTTAATCCCAATGAAAGCAAATACACTTGGCGCTCAAACACAAAACCAACAATATTTTGTAGATTAGACTATTTTTTAATATCTGAGTCACTTTGCAAAATTATTAAAACATGTAACATAAAACCAGGATTTATGGCTGACCACTCTCTAGTTGAACTTAAAATGCACAAAATATAACCTGAAAGAGGCTATAACAGCATCTTATTAGATACAGAATATCAAACAAAAATAAAACAAGAAATATTCAATACAGTTCAAAATAATAAAGATGCGAACCCACACAGCGTATGGGAAGTAATTAAAGGAAATATACGTAACACAACAATTAGATACACATCATTTAAACAAAAAAGCACACAAACTTGAAACTGAAACCATTAAAATCATTGAAACACTTGAAAAACAATTGCATGAGACAAACACAAACGACACCAAAGACATTAAAATGAAATAACATAAAAAAACAAGTATTAGAAGAAATTTATCATACACGTCTCAATGGAATACTACTACGAGCACGTGCACAGCATGTTGAACATAATGAAAAAAATACAAAATATTTCGCAAACATCGAAAACGCAGAAGTGAACAAAAAACTGTACCCAAATTAGTAGTCAATGGCGAAGATATTACAAACAGAACCCAAATACTAGAAGAACAACGTTTATTTTACGAAACCCTCTATAAACGAAAACATGTTGAAAATAACACCCTTTTTAAAAATACACATAATGCTTTAAATGAAGAGGAAAAAATACTGTGCGACGGATTACTTAATGAATATGAATGTGGATTAGCTCTAAAAGAAATGCAAAATAACAAAAGTCAAGGGTCTGATGGCATCGCAATCGAATTTTATAAAATATTCTGGAATGATATTAAAATACATTTAATTAATTCACTTAACTATTCATTTAACAACGAAAACTTAACTACGCTACAAAAACAAGGTATAATATCACTCATTCCAAAACCTGGAAAAAACTAAGAATCTTTGTCAAACTGGCACCCGATTACTTAACAATGATTATAAAATTGCAACTAAAAGTATATTAAACAGAATAAAAAAATATTACCGTCAATTATTTCAAGATCTCAATCTGGTTTCATTAAATGACGTTACATTGGTGAAAACGTACGTCTAATACAAGAATGCATATATTATTTCAACCAACCAAACAATTCTGGTCTCATTTTCTTTGCAGACTTCGAAAAGGCTTTTTATTCAGTAGATCATTCTTTTATGTTCTCTTGTTTAGAAAATATGAATTTCGGTGAAAGATTTATTAAATGGGTTAAACTATTTTATACTGATATTAACAGTATAATAATTATCAATGGCTTTTTCTCAAACAGTTTCAACATCGAACGAGGGGTAAGACAAGGATGTCCTTTTTCATCCTCGCTATTTATTATATGCATCGAATATCTATCACACTATATACAATCCAATGAACATATAAATGGAATATCGCTAGAATGAGAACCCGACGAAGAAATTAAGCAGTCCCTTTTTTCTGACGATGCAACTTATTTTTTAAACGAGAGTAGTGACTCATTCAATAATCTTATAGAATCGCTAACCCTTTTTGGAATGGCATCGGGTCTTATATTAAACAAAAGTAAATGTACTGTGCTAAGAGTAGGTAAATTTAAAAAAGTTATATGCATCTTTAAAAAGAAATGAAAGTCATCTGGACATCAGATGAAGCAACATCGTTAGGAATAACCTATACAAACAATTAAAAATGAAACAATTCTTAAAAACATATTGCCTAAATTACAAAAATTTAAAATTGTTTAAAATCATGGCAACACCGTAAACTTACACTTATCGGAACAAACACCGTGTTAAAAACATGTGCACTCCCTAAATTAATGTATACACTAACAGTTCTCCCAAATCCACCAAATGATATTATTAACGATATAAAATCAGCAATATTTAATTTCATATGGGACGATAAGCCTGATAAAATAAAACGAACTCAGTTAATTCAATCTGTAAAAAATGGAGGTATCCAATTAACAGACATCGATTCATTCTTGAATGCAATCAAATGCAGCTGGGTTAAACGATACCTAGATAATACCAATACGAGTAAATGGAAATTATTCTACCAGAAAATCCTAAAACAATATGGTGACTCCTTACTTTTTGAATGTAACATCAACAATACCATTTTGCATGAAATTGCAAACGAAAACATATTTCTATCTAGTGTTTTATCGGCATGGACTAATGTTACCCATAATCTAGAAACCCAAATAACCAGTAAAACTATTTTTATGGAACAATAAAGACATAACTTCAAACAATAAGACTTTTTTCTATAAACACTGGTTTGAACAAAACATTAAATATGTCGACCAATTGTACGATTACAGAATAAAGGACTTCTATTCTTTTGAGAATATATGTTATTTATATGGAATACCGTCAAGCGATTTCCTAATGTATTACACATTAATTAAAAGCATACCCATACATGTTAAATCTAAAATTAATACAAATAACACACCATGTACTCAAACATCATTCACGGAAAACATACTTGCAAAACAAAACAAAACAAACAAAATATTTTACAAACTACAACTTGAACACCCAGCAGAAAACTCCAAGATTCAAAATAAATGGCAAAGCCTTCTTCGAGAACAAGAATTTAATTTGAAACAAATATTTATCATGCCATATAAAACAACTATAGATAAATTTTCAATATAAATAGGTCCATAGAATCATAGCTACAAATAAATATCTTTTAAAGTGCAACCTATTCAACACAAAACGTGATATATGTAGCGAACACATTGAAACAATAGAACACCTTTTCTGGGAGTGCAAACATATTCAAATTCTATGGAACCAGTTAACAACATTTCTAGAGAAACAACAATTACAATTAAAACTGTCTCTTTTAAATATCAGTTTCGGTGTAAATACTTTTAAAATACCAGAAATTTATAACACTGTGAACCACATTATCATATTAATGAAATATTTTATATTCAGCATCAAATGCAAAAAACAATTCCTACTTTCAACTTTTTTATAAACTATTTAAAACTTAAGATCCAAATTGAAAAACAAATTGCCCTTAACAATGATAAACTTCATATATTTGAACAAAAATGGCAACATATTAAACTTGTATAACAAGTCCAGAATGCTTTCTACCAACTTTATGCAACTCATTCATATTCATAACTATTCTGTAGATTTTTTTGGAAAAAAACCCTATATATTAGCATATCTTGTATAACATGTTTGAACATTATTGCTGTTACATGATATAACTTTTTGTGTGTGATCATATGCATGTATGCAATGTATGTCTTATATTGAATAAAAAAGACACACACATGCGATTGACATCTGGTTCTACCACACACGACGGCCAGGTTGAGGTGAACATTTTTGGAAGCTGTGCCGACAATTTCACCATATCCGAGGCCAAGGTCGTCTGTGGAATGATGGGATTCAGCTTTAAGTATTGACTTTTTAGATGAAATAGTACATTTAGATATTCTTGCCATGATTGGCGCAACTGTTACATTACTTTATAAATGCATATACAATATCATGTATAAAAGTGACTTAAGTGCAGGATTTTGATAAAGAAATATTGGTCTACTGATTTACTTATTTGCGTTAATCTGGCCTTTTTGCTATTGATGTCATAATAAGATTTTCTTTTGAAACGACATCGCATCGTTTTTTGTTGAAGTTAATAAATATTGCAATGCCTATCTATAGTATTTTCTACACAATATTAGGCACTTAAGTCATATGGATGTATATGTTAACACTTGTGTATTCTTATTTGCCCATTTATTTAATTGTAAATAATCGACATTCGTGTGACTGTCACAGCTAATTTAACTTTCATTGTTACATCGTTAAGCAGGACAAAGATTTTCAGACAGAAAGGTTGTCAGAAAATCACCTTTTATTGGTCTTCCACTGATCCAAATGCGAAGCATATTTTATGATTCGATTTTGATCAGATTGGTGAAGAAGTGCAGTGCATGCACGTACTATGTTTTCTTAATACATTGTAATTTACATGCAATTGCTCCTATTATCAAGAGTTAACTTTAAGCATTCCAGCTTTATCTATTATAATGTATTTGTTTAAATATATTTATCATCTTTACATTTAGCGGGGCGGAGTTAAACCCATCCAACATAGCAAGATACAACTTTTTACCTTCCGCATACACATGTGAAGGAAAAGAAATTGATGTATCGATGTGTCACGAGATAAACATAATCTGCTCACAGCTATATGCCGCTGTTGTTAATTGCCGTAAGTTTTTTCATTATATCTACACACTTTGTGTTAATATTTAATTGTTACTACGCAAGTTTATAATTGTGAAATGATTTTTGTTTCGTTTTTCACAATATATATATTATTAAAGGTTCACCGATTCGGCTGATGAACGACACCAGTGCCCAGTCCGGGCGTGTTGAGGTGGAGTACAGAGGACAGTGGGGGACAATCTGCGATGACGGCTTCGACGACCTTGAAGCTAAAGTAATCTGCAGAATGTTGGATTTCAGTGATAGGTATGCGCATGCGTATACAGGTGTCTTATAACAGCTAATCATATTTATGTATTCGTGTCTAGAATAGCACATATCTATTCCATAATGGCATAATGGTATTTACACTCATTATTGTTATCCAAGTAATACTTCGTATTAACGTTGACCATTGTAATCGATCATTTATTTGTCAGAGAGGCAAAATCTTATGGGCGTGCATATTTTGGAGCTGGAACTGGGCCCGTTTCAATCAATGAAATGCGATGCATTGGTACTGAAAATGACATTTCAGATTGTACATCCAGCTAATGGCTTTCTAAAAACAATTGCGGTCACAACGAAGATACATCGGTGGAATGCAGTATGTGTTCACATGTATTTATCACGTACCCTTCTATTAGTTGTTTTAACAATAACAGTGTATACAGTATAACTGTATTATTAAATCCGAGTAAATAATTGGGATACATATTTATTATCTAGATGCAAAGAAGAAACTGCTTTTATTATTATGCCACTCTATTTTTAGAAACTGAAGTTCGTTTAGTAAATGGCCCAACAAAGTTTTCTGGTCGGCTGGAAATTCTGACTGGCTCTGTTTGGGAAACGGTGTGTTCTGACCTGGCAGACAACAAGACTGCTTTAGTGGTGTGCAATATGCTAGGATTTGAAGGAGGGTATAAACTTGGTTATATAATATATATTACCTTGAGTACGTTCATTATACTATCAAGTAACTGAATTGAACATCTCACGTTGAGACTGATTCTAACATGCTTTAGGAACTTTTACTAATGTCAAAATATTTTAAGCGGAAATACATTTAAACCGCAACATTATAAACATTATAATTACTTTTAGAAATATTTTCGTTTACGATGATGGACGATTTGGAAGTGGTTTGATGAAATCGCATGGCTACGACTGCAATGGGAATGAAACCGATATTGTCCACTGCAACCAAAACGAGTTTGTCCCGTCGTGTTCCAATGGGACTAGCATTGGATTCAATTGCTGTAAGATAAACAATTTTGTGATGGAGTATATTTCTTAAGGATTGAAATCAGTACCGGTTAGATGCAAGTGTTTTTATGAACGCATTGAATAATTTGTATTTTTTATAATTTAGTTCAATCCTTTAATTAACATTATATTTGCTTTTCTTTTTCGTAACACATATTTAAATTTGTTTATTAAACACGCTTTATGTTGCAAGTCTAAAATGTGACATGCACAATAGCCGATTTAACATCGCCGTACCGCTCCTCTCAAACAAATCACACAAATATATAATGCGGTAGAGCTAATGCAGATTACGTATAGTAATATAGTTAGTTCCTAGTAAATATGGTGTTTTGAAATATATCACTATGTTAACATAGTAAAATTATTGAATAGTATTGAGTAGAATTTAGATTATAATTAAGATTACATATGCAAATAGGAATGTGTGCTAGGCGAGAACAAATCAAAACAATCCACATACGCACTGGGTAAACAAGTGCAGTCTTTACTGACGTGTAAGCGATATCATTTATCAGTAAAGAACATTTATTCATAACACTTAATGTCTCTTTCTGCAAACATCTCCAAACCTAGGGTAGATAAGTCAGCTTAACTTTTATTCTTTCACTTTTTGAATCCACGTGTTATTTCCCATGAGTTTCCCACTCTTACAATCATATGAAAAGTTAAGAAATTTATACTCATCGAGCGAATAGTTTCAAATTTAACAAAACGTATCGAAATCTTAGCAATTATTTAAAAAACAGTTTTATGTCTACATACAAAAGGGTCGGTTAGCGAATTTGAATTACACATTTTCTTTAATTTTATGTTACGTCATGTTAGTTAAGTGACGACATTGGACCCGATGGTATGATTCGTCAGTCAGGCATCTTTAAACATATACCTTAAAGTGTACTGCAAAATTGTAAACACCGTTTAGAATCTTACCCAGTTATCATTCCAATCATTGTATAAATAACAAGGCAAAGACAGTTGTCATGATCAATTCTTACCTCGCAATATCAGAGTTAATTTAGAAATGGTGATTTCGTGTTTTAGACTCTATTACACCGATCCGACTTCTTGAGGGAACAGCCATGTTTAACGGACGAATTGAAATTTACCAAAGAGAAAACTCTGCCAACGGGTATTTACGAATACATATGATATATATGAGCCCAGCTCTATGATAAGGGGGTTAAATACATGTGCGCAAAGTACCGTCCCAGATTAGCCTTTTCAGTCCGCACCGGCCTATCATGGACGACTCCTTCCGCCTTAGCTGGATTTTCGTCAAGAATAGTCTTCCTTTAAACAAAAAATACAATAAAAGCTGAAAGTGTCGTGCCTGATAAGCATGTGCGGACTTAACAGGCTTATTCGGAACGAAAATTTACGTACACGCATTAAACCCCATTTCCACAGGGCGAGGCTCTTATATATACGAATTAAACAATACGAGTATAAAATGCTGAAATGTTGGTGATTCAAACAATAACTTTTAATAAAATGTATGATTCAATGAATTTAACAAATTAACATTGTTCGGGACGTTTTGGCATGTTTCAGGGATTGGAGAGAAATCTGCTATAATCATCTGCCGACAAAAGACGCAATGGTGATGTGCAGAATGATTGGGCATCCAACTATGTATGCTTGGCGTTATATAGAATAACATTTATTTGAGCTAGTTGGTTATCATGATAGAAGTCTTCTCTTCTTGTCAATTTGATACATCTTTGTGGTTTCAACCATTTTTTAATAAAATAAGATTGGATTTCTTTTGGGATATACAATTCATCCCACAAATAGTATCCAAATTTGGTTACATGTAATGCACATACAATACGATCTTTATAGTCGGCGGAGGAATGAAATTTATTTCCCAATCATATTTCTTGGCGTTCATTCGTTTTACAGTCATGTTTAATCATAACTATATGATCAATTGTTAATTCAAACACCACAAACAGTATGTGCATTCAAAACCAACTACGTTGACCTGTACTTTAATTCATTTTTATCACGTAATTATTTATATACGGTCGAGCTTAAATGAATGAAAAAGAATTATAAATTGAAAACAAAAATGTATTAGGTATTAAGCATTAACAATTCCATCGACCGATAAACATATTATAAGTCCTGCATGAGCGTAATACAGATAATAATCTCACAGTCTTTTGCGTATGTTTGCGCCACAAGAAATGATTTTTTAAAACTTATCAAAATACTCGAATCTGAGCACACACCTTACAACAATAATAGTATTCCTTGAATTCACAAGTCCATTAATACATAATAAGTAATATCTTTTAACTGAGAAATATCAAGACAGCGCTTTGGTGAAGTTAGTCCGAAGCACAAGAACTTCAAAATTCAAAAAGTTGTTCTTCCTAAATCGAAAACATATTTTTTTCATAACCACGCAAAACACATACTTAGAATCGACGGCTGTTGAATAATATCCAATAATGACCTTCTATCGATCGTGTTATATAGTTATACTGATCAGGTTCATTTTCGCTTAATAGTTTTCTTTAACTGCACGTTCTTTTCCAGGACCCTACTATACATCACGCTTTCAACCATAACACTTCGAATGGAAGATTTTCCACAATAAGTGGTTTTGTGTGCTCTGGAAACGAAACGGATATTACCGACTGCACGCCTGGAACACACTGGACAACAACTTCGTGTAATTACAACAACCGTGTGGCGATTAATTGCGGTAAGTGTTAGTAAAATATTCGGTTATTCTGTGTTTCCTTTACGTATTATCTCTAGTCAATATGTCATTGTCTTAGTCTTTGTTTATTGCAAATACAGACATGTTCGCATTAATTCTGTTAGGCTATTTCAGGAATTAATTCCACTGTCAGAGTTGAGGATGGACCTTCAATAAAAGCCGGGCGGGTGGAGGTCTTGTACAACGGAACGTGGCTTGGTATTTGTAACCGTGCATATGACCAGCAGAATGGCTATTACTACGATATAACATCGACAAACATTAATCTTCTGTGTAGGCATATGGGATTCAACCAAAGGTGTATACTCCTTATATTTTAAATGAATTTAGAATACATATTTTGTATGGAAGAAGACCCTTACAGAAATAATCCACACTTCTAAACGAATATAAACATGAATATTAGTTGCGTATGCTCGGCCTTATGAAGTTAATTATTGCAAGGCTTGGAGCATGCATTAGATCGTTTATGTTAATATGCGTTGTATATTTTCGTGTTTTTTAAAATATTATTTGACGCATGTATAATTTAGAAATCTCCGTTTTAATGGTAATACGGAATCGGTTGTCTCCGAAATTCAGCACATTCTTGCTGCGCTATACTCATGCATTATGATTTGATGTTCGACGCATATAGTTCACTTTTCCTTAAGATAACAACATTATTTCATTTAATATCATTATTGTTGTTGGGGCAATAGTTTCCACTTGATTGCAGTGGCTACTTGACAACTCCAACTGCAACCCGAAGTTCAAAGGTCATTCGAAACCTCGCATGCAGCAGTTCTGTACCAGACGTATCCGACTGTCGAACCGGTGTGTGGGGTGTTGGGGATTCTTGTCAACAGGCAGCAATCGTATGCAGTAAGAAGACATAAGTGTATATTTTGATTAGCCAGCTAATTCGTAATTGATCATAACATACGTAATTGCTTTATCGATTGCTTTAATAATGAAGTTCATGGCATCGAAATAAATTCTTAATCATTATTACAAATTTTGAAATTCATTCAAAAATAATTAGACAAATTCATATTTGAAAATTAAAAAACAATTACATTGTGTGAGTCTTAATATGAATTATTTAAACATTAACAAATCTGTTACATAAAGATCACATATTCTTCATATATCATTTGTGTTGATAACAATGCATTTTCGTATTTCAGACAGCAGCGTCCGCCTCGTGAACGGCAGCAGTGAGAGATCCGGTCGTGTGGAAGTGCTACACCAGGGACGCTGGGGAACAATCTGTGCTGACGGATTTAACGTCTCAGAGGCCGATGTCGTCTGCAGAAAAGCTGGCATTAGACTTGGTGTGCTTTTCCGATAAAAAAATTTTTTATTAAGATTTATGGCCACATCAATATCATAATTAATTTTATCAACAAAATTTCAAAAAAGTATTCATAGATGCTAGAACAACATCAAGGCATGTCCCCATCTGTGTGATATAGAATATTGTTGTCTTTTGATATAATAATAGAAAGTTAAGGCAGCAATCTTAATCATCACGAAAATTGTTGTTTGCTTACCATTTTATAGCCTATTGAACAAAAACTTAGGCCAAAACATCAAATTCTAGCGTAAGCATGAATGACGTGTGCAGCATCTTGCATTTTTTAGGAAGACATCTGTCCTCCACGATTCTCCTTTCGGCTTTGGTGAGCACGGATACCTTCTTAATAACGTTTCGTGCAAATCGAGCGAGCAAGATATAGGGCAGTGTCAGAGTTCCCCATGGAATGATACCTCGTGTGAAGATGGAGACGTAGGAACCGTATACTGCCGAGTACTCGGTGCGTAAAAATTTACATCGAGCAATTGTCAGCGCGAATCTGTAGGTGTGGGAATACATTATGTGTAATGTATATGCTATATATCATGCAATCGCATATTCATGTGTGCTTTCTTAAAGTGAAACATTATGACGATTTTATATTGAAACGATGATGATAAATAAACACAACGATTAGCGTTTTGTTGGAACGATATTCCAAAATTAATATCGAGCTTTTGTCGTCGCTTTTTGACTGTGACTTACGTCAGCGTGTGTTTTAATGGAAAAACAAACAACTAGCATAAATGCCTTAATTTGGTACCTCTTGTTACATGAGTTGTTTGGGATCAAGATCAACGTTTCAGTTACTTCAAATAAGAATACTACGTTTTTATTGCGCTGACTTTTGTTTCTAATCGGAAAGTAATATGATCGCGGACATTCCATATCTCATATGTATGATACATATAACCGCTTAATGCTCTAACACAAAGTCACAATTTAAAATAATTATTCTAGCAGGTATTGATTTGAAACTCAAAATAAAGATTAAAAGATTAGTTGCACATTTTATTAATTTTATCTTATCTTTGACAACGATTACTTTATATTTACTGGAAGTATTTCCTTGAAATGCAGCATACTTGCTGCAGCGATCAAATCATTCTATACCAGCTATATCAAATATCGATAAGTGCCCGTAAACTGTGATATTAATGCATTGATCAACTAAACTAAAGTGGTTTTACAAATAATTATCGTCTCAACGTTACAGTGCCATAAGTATCACCACCCCGATGAATAGTTAAGACGCCATTCATTCCAAATATGACAACTCTATGCATTGAATCGGTAAAAAACGAGAAAACATAGTTACAACTAAACTTGTTTGATTATTTTCATCACGGACCGCACCAGGTTATCACCGTCGGATCTGTGTAAAGCATGTGGCATATACAAATACAAGTAACCAAGCTCTCTCTACCTTAGGCCCTTTCCTATTGATCTTTCAATATACTTTCTTACGGAAGCAGATGTATATATTGAGAGACAAATAAGTTTTTCTGTGTTAAATTTTGTAATGTATGATTGTTTACGTTTCTTTCAATGTGATTCCACATGATTTCTTGTCATATTTTTGACCTTGTTGTCCAGTGCGAATGTCCGTTAAACAAACACTAACACTCACGTGCATAAATTCTCTTCGTGTTTTTACACGTACACGGAACTGTTCATGTCCGCACATCTTTCTATCGTGCATTGACCATTTTACGTTCACGAGCACGATTATTTCTGTAACATACTAAAATGTTTGGTTATAAATTACATACAAGTTCTGAGTAAATACTATTACTTACAGAAACACCAATTCGTCTCTTGGGCGGCAAAACACGATTCGATGGGCGGGTAGAGTTGAAATTTAAAAACGAGTGGAAAACAGTTTGTAATGATAATTATAATGGAAAAATCAGCACATACGTTCTTTGCCGTTTACAAGGATATAATTTTTCAAGGTATTATATATTGAGTTTCACTTCTTTATATTGGTAATCACTATTGTATTTGTTATTACAGTAAGAAACACATATGTTTAAATGAATGGCAGAGATGAGAGTTTTACATATATATTGTTCCAATATCGCTTTACTTTGCAGAGATGCATCCGATTCATTCCACGATTATTATTCCAACTCCTTGCTGAGAAACCTACAATGTGTTGGAAATTAATCTGACATCTCTCTGTACCCTTCCTCGGACTGGGGATCTTATAGCTGCTTTCGCTATGGACTCACAATTAATTGTTGCATGTTAAAATTATCTCAGTACTCTGCTTTATGTGATTTTTATGTCAATTTTGAAAATGTATTTTAAGATTTTCATAATGCGAACAATCAAAGTATTGTGTACATTATTTCGTTTTTATATTCATTTTATCTAATTAAACATTAAAAGACATCTAAGTATACATTCTAAAGAGAACATATTAATTTCTTATTTTCAGTGTCTCCTATAAGTCTTAACGGCAGTTTAACGCCACATATGGGATATGTAATGGTGACGAAGAACGCACGCAGTGGTTATATGTGTGCTGATAATTTAACTGCTTAGACCCTGGCTGTCATGTGCAAAATGCTGTTCAATATTACCAGGTGGGTATGTTTTGAAAGGGTGAAAATAAAACAATAATCTGACTCTTTTAAAATTTATTAAAAATAATATGCTGTTATTCAATTATCGCTGTGTTTATAGAGTTGCATGTGTAATTGTATGATGTATGCCAGTAAATGCTTGTCTTTGCGATGAAAATGGTCTTTCAATACACGGCACGCTTTACTGAAATACATTATTTACATTATAGGGATTATGAATTGGTGGATCAGCCGTACTTCAAGCCTGGATTCATCACAAATTTAGTTGTGGACAATATCAAGTGCACGGGTACTGAGAAAGACTATCAAATGTGTCAGTCCTTGACCTGGTTTTCCAATTCACAGTGCAAGAAGCAGGCATTCCTGAGATGCAGTAAGTAGCCGTCATCCTTCTTACCATATAGTTTTGCTTTGTCGAAAGTATGGGACTCAATGTTTTGTATATGAAGTGTTTTTTTATTTATTTGCGTTGAGCGAAACATTAACCAAACTTGTATCTCAATCTATGTTAGATACACCTGTTCGTCTCCGAGTTGGAATAAATATTTACACAGGAATTGTGGAGGTCTACATTAACAAGACATGGTCAAACGTATGCTTCGACCCTTTACGCAACGCTGTGAATGCAAAGATGTTATGCATAATGTTGGGTTACAATTACAGGTATATTTATTTCTATTATTATACATGGACGTGCGTTGTGAAATATTGCGATAATTGAAATACATTTTAATATTTTGATTTGTGTCACAGACAAGCTCATGCTAGCAATGTGACCACGCGCAACATATCCAATCTCCTACTTACCTGTGGCGGAAGTGTAGACGATATTTCCAAATGTGAAGGAATCAACGAGACAAACTGCGCTTAAATTCTGTCAATTTCGTGTCGTAAGTATTACATTCACTTATGGCTGTGGTCTAGTATAATTATTATCTTCGTGCTTGAAAAGTCAGTATATATTGCAAACTGTTATTGAAACGAATGTCTTATTTTTAACAGCGACTTCGTTACAACTACATAATAATGGTAGAACAAGGTACATGGGGCAAATAATAGTTCAAATCGGTGAATATGGGAGTACAGTTAACGGTTTTGATGACGGTCAAACTGTAATGACTGTTTGTAGACTTCTTGGCTTCAATTTAACGAGGTTAAATTGCATTATTGTTTATTACACGAGATTTCTAATTATGATTGTTATTATTTATTTCATTATACCCAAGTCTTCGCTAGTTTAACTGGGATTTAAGTAGAACACAGTTAATATATTGCACTTAACATTATGCATGTATATGAAATTAAAATAGCAATCATAACCAATACATAAGTTTAATTTAGCATGTATACACAAGTCAACATTGCTTCTTGAAAACGTATGTTCAGTAAAAATTATCTTTATATTAAGTAACTACCAACCATCGTCAACGGACTATCTCCGTCAGAAAACACAGTACCGGCTTGCACGGTTACAGAACTTAAAGTGTTTTGGAAATGAAACTGACATTGTTGGATGCCTGGAGAGCACAGTATATTCTGGCTTAACGGGAACCTACTCAACACATGGAATCAGTTGTCGTGAGGATTTGTGGCTGAGTGTGTGTCATACTGTATACATTTCTAATAAAACCAAATATATTAGCATTATAAGGCGTCATAATATTTTCGTTGTTAAACGTATGCATCAAAATGGTAAGTTATGTTTAGTAGTGAGTAAACGGCTTGTGCAAAGGGTCATTTTCTTATGCTACGTATTAAGAATCCTGAATTGCAATTTGAGATCAGTTTGTTGATGAACTTTTTATATTCGATCGAGAATAACACAAGTTACACTTCACAGGTAAACAGGTATATCATATTTAACCCATTTCAAATGTAGCTGTGGTGTTTTTTTTTCCTAAAATAGTTCAACTGATTATTCAAAGAGTAAATATTCTGTATTTGTTTAATAGAGACACCAACTCAGCTTGCTAAAGGCAACAGTTTTCTATCTGGAAAACTAGAAGTGAATGTTAAAAAAACATGGCTTCCAATATGCTCGGACGGCTTCAGTTCAAATGATGCGTACGTCATATGTCGAATGTTAGGGCACACGCATGCCAGGTAAACATGCTATTTAATACTTACTTTTTAAGATTTGGTATAATATGCAAACAAATGAAACTATTCAGAAAAAGTAATTATTGTGTTCTTATAATAGTACGCACATAAAATACATTCGACAATTTTCAAACAACCAGAAACGCAACAATTTCATTGGAACCAACCAACGGTACCCTCGTCGATGGCAGGTTTTCATGCAATGGATTTAAAGATGACATCTCGCGATGTACTGGATACACTGAGAAAACATTGGACGCATGTGGAAGCCAAATGGCGATACATATCTATTGCCGTAAGAATTTATAAATTTTAACTCAAAGTAAATGCGTATATTTAAATAAATCAAGTAAAGTGCAAATAATTAATACAAACAAACTTTAGTATAAATATTTCACATAAAAGAATAAATGATATTTTAGGATTTTTTTTTCAAATATCTATAATTTTATATTATTTCTATATGTGGTTAGTGTAACGTCTATATATCTGTCAAAATATTACATACATAATTGGGTTTTCCGTAAAGTATCTATCGATATTTTTTTAAAGGTTATAAATCTTTTACACATTGCCATTTCGGCAATGTGTGAAACGGGCATGGTGTTTCAACGTGTTAAAAATACATACACACTGGATTATGCAGTTTCTTTTGAACGGAATACTAGTAATCGAGATTATATTCCATTTGATGTTATCGCACAAGTTGAAAAACTAAATGGAAATGCATAATAGCTCGTTATGGATATTGCGCATTGAACAATCAATAAGTGTTTACATATTGTGTTATATACAATTTTCGCGCACCCAATACGTATACATATTCTTATTTCTGAATAGAATACACAAAAGTTGGTCGAGTGGAAGTTTTTTACAATGGTACCTGGGGGCCCGTTTGTCGAGATACAACCAGCAGCAATGTTGCAAACCTTATATGCCGATCTGCAGGATTCAGATATACGTAAGAGTGTGGTTTTACTGCGATTGGAAAATAAAATAAATACTTAGAGTTAAGTATAGTAAAGAACATGCTTTATCAATATGTTTCTGTTATTTGGTTTATAACTAACTGGTAACAAGAACAATACACATATTTTTTATTTTGAACCCTTTAAGACGATGGCAATACTGAATTTATGTATATAAGAGTCTATGGTTATAATTCAAACCCTCGTAGTATATAATTCGAAAGAAAATAGTGAATACTTATTAGTTAAAATGATTTCTTTTAAATGCAAATTCTCTTAGAGAATGTAGAATTAACGCTGCTTTCGAATGAATTACGCTTAATTGGTCGTAGTTTATTCAGGTAGTACATTAAAGTACCCCGGTTACTCTTAAGTATACCACAATATACCGCGGGTGCGTAAAATAATATTAAAGACCCCCGGTACATACTCCAAGGAACATTTTCTTTATATTTTCCGCACCCCGATTATCTAATAGTAAACTTAAGCGTACCAGGTACTTTTGAGTGGTACCTGAGTCGAAAATTACAAATCGATTTTGATTTCTGCTGATGTGTTTGATTGATGTAGATATGGCCAGGTTCAATCCACGTTTAAATACAACAACAAGACATTTAGCAACTAAACGATATCGCGGCTTTTGTGTACAGGATATGAAGAAACCATAACAGAGTGTAGTTCTAATATCTGGATAGCTGGTTCGTGCTTTTATTCGGCTCCCATTGAAGTTTCGTGCCGTAAGTAAATATGTATATATGTCTGCTTGTCTGCCTGTATGTCTGTCTGTGTGTCTCTCTGTGTGTCTGTGTGTCTGTGTGTCTGTGTGTCTGTGTGTATGTCTGTGTGTCTGTGTGTCTGTGTGTCTGTGTGTCTGTGTGTCTGTCTGTCTGTCTGTCTGTCTGTCTGTCTGTCTGTCTGTCTGTCTGTCTGTCTGTCTGTCTGTCTGTCTGTCTGTCTGTCTGTCTGTCTGTCTGTCTGTCCGTCCGTCCGTCCGTCCGTCCGTCCGTCCGTCCGTCCGTCCGTCCGTCCGTCCGTCCGTCAGTCCGTCCGTCCGTCCGTCCGTCCGTCCGTTCATCCGTCTGTTTGTACGCACGCACGCATGTATATTTATTTATTTTTTATTTGTAAGTTCTTTCGTACGTTATTTGTTTCGAACGTTCTTTTTTTCATTCATTTGTTGTGGGTGTGATTGTGTGGACGCGTGTGTGTATGTGCCTGTGCGCGTGTGTTTCTGCGTTCTTTCGCTGTCATGAGAATATGCGCTTATGTGTGTGAATGCCTGTATAATTGTTTGTCTTCCATATCAGGGACATGGACATCACTTCTAGCGGGTGTTAATAAATATTTTGGTTGGCACGACTTGAGTTTCAAGATCCGTACACAACTAAATATGGGACCATTTGTGGAACTGGATTTTCTGCCAAAGAAGCTGACGTCATATGTAATATTGTTGGTGCCCCGACAAACGGGTGAGATGATTAAAATGTTAAATATATTTTCATACTATGTGATATCAATTAACAACACGATATACTCGATTATGCGTTTTTTCTACGGTTAAACAAAATACTTCTATGAAGTAAAGACAGCGACATTTACGTTTTAGAAATGCAACTATCTACCAGAACAACAAATTTGGCAGTCACTCCTACAACTTTGTTATCGAACAACTGAACTGTTTTGGGAAATTTTGGGAAAGAAAACGATCTTCAAAAATGTCAGTCCAAGCCTTGGTCTGTGACGTCGAATACGTGCAACTCAAGTAACAAGGCTGTGGCGACTATCTGCAGTAAGTGTACTGTGAACTTGAATACACTGTCAATAGTCGAGGAATGTTCTTTCTTTTATCACATAGGATAATAGGTGCTTCCTAATCTACGGTTAAACAAAATACTTCTATTAAGTAAAGACAGCGACATTTACGTTTTAGAAATGCAACTATCTACCAGAACAACAAATTTGGCAGTCACTCCTACAACTTTGTTATCGAACAACTGAACTGTTTTGTGAAATTTTGGGAAAGAAAACGATCTTCAAGAATGTGAGTCCAAGCCTTGGTCTGAGACGTCGAATACGTGCAACTCAAGTAACAAGGCTGTGGCGATTATCTGCAGTAAGTGAACTGTGAACTTAAATACACTGTCAATAGCCGAGGAATGTTCTTTCTTTGATCACATACGATAATAGGTGCTTCCTAATCAACGGACGAAATTTATTTAACAGCCATGTTTGGTAAAAACTTTTAATCTTTTTAATAAACGTACGTATTCTAGAAAAACAAATGGTTTTCGTTTCTTGACAAAACACAATACTTTTAACATCCTCCAAGCTGTTGGATCCTACCGATTCATAGCTAATAATGAAAATGAATAATTGAAATCCTTGAACATTTTCGCGAGACAAATTCATATTACCATCATTGGACCAAGCTCCAAGTTTTGCAATTGGCCTTAACAGTGCAGCTGTTACATACAGCAATTCTCACTTAATGATTCGCGCTAAGATCGCCCTTGTTTATTCCATTGCTTAGTCATATGTGACTTTAACCGGTTTAAACACATGATGATTCGCATTTCATCCCAAAACACAGGGGAGTAAACACAATTAAATACTACACCAATACAATTCAAAAATAAATAACCATACGAGAAAAGCAATAACAATTAATTACAGTTTAATAAGCCCATGGTATATTTGATACCAGGCTTGCAAGTAGTTGATGAAGGATGAAATCAAGAAGAAACACGTTTGAGATAAATCCATTCTTGGTTACGAGATTTAAGAACATTAATCATATAGTGTAGACTCCAGGTCATTGTTATATACCTCATGGTGGACCAATAAGAATTTGTTTTAAACACCGATTGCATAGTTTTAGTGTCATACACAATATTTGTATTTCATTTAATCGATCATGTTTTTTCAGACGTGAATGGCTTCTTTATGAAATTATTATATCGTTATTTCCATTAACGAGCTTTCAAGTGGAGTACTCAGTCGCAAATTGTACTAAACAGCCTACCTAAATTTCAGGACCACACACGCCGACCAGATTGCGAGGGAGCGATGCTACTAGGGGAGCAGTTGAAGTCTAATTTGATGGTTCATGGTATTTGATTTGCGCATATAAATTCAACTTCAGAGACTGAGGCTGCCGTCGTTTGTAATAAACTTGGATAGAAAATCGGGTATTTTAAACCTGTAAAACATCTTTAAAACTTATTACATGTATAAACGATGAACATATGCAATTTTGACTTCATTAAGGGCTTTCTCGTACTTATTATAATTATTATGATGATGATGATGATGATTATTATTATTATTTTTTTTTATTATTATTATTAGTATTACAACTACTTCTACTACTACTTCTACTACTACTACTACTACTACTACTACTACTACTACTACTACTACTACTACTACTACTACTACTACTACTACTACTACTACTACTACTACTACTACTACTACTACTACTACTTCTACAACTACTACTACTACTACTACTACTACTACTACTACTACTACTACTACTACTACTACTACTACTACTTCTACTACTACTACTACTACTACTACTACTAATAATAATAATAATAATAACAATAATAATAATAGTTAATGCACACGTGTATATTTTAAAATGTTAATACAGTTTATGCGTAGTATGAATCGAAACGATATAAACTATTTTATCTTAAATTTTTACTAATTCTTATCGAATCACTATTAAAAAATTATATTACGACATGCCCGTGCTTTAATGATAGAATCGTTATTTGAATTTATAGTTTAATAAATTTCAAAATATCCTGGTAATTACATATAATTATATTGATTAAGCAATCATTCAATACATACAATCAAAAACATTAACAATTATACATTGTACAAAAGATATAAACATATTACCATGCATGATCACATTGAAATGCAGACATATTTTGCCAAATTGTGGATTCTACTTGCACCTACATGCTTTAAAGGGATCTTTTCACGCTTTGGTAAATTGACAAAATTGAAAAAAGTTGTTTCAGATTCGCAAATTTTCGTTTTAGTTATGATATTTGTGAGGAAACAGTAATACTGAACATTTACCATGGTCTAATAGAGCCATTATATGCATCTTTTGACGATTTTAAAACCTAAAAATTATAAAGCGTTGCAACGCGAAACGATTGAATAATTTGGAGAGTTCTGTTTTTGTCGTTAAATTTTGTGAAACTACGAAGATTGCTTATATAGGGTATAAAATACGATCAGCATGTGTACTCGGCGGAATAGCTCAGTAGACTAAAGCGTTTTTACTTCAGGACTCTGGCAGGACACCAGGGGTCACTGGTTCGAAACCTGCTCCGGGCAATGTTCTTTTCCTTTTTTTTAATTTTTTTCTTGATTTTTTACTGGAGCTTTTACGATCCAATGTTTACATTTATCAATATAAAGCATTTAATGAATAAGTTTAAAAAATGCCAAAATCTGTGAAAAGGCCCCTTTAACATCTTTTCAAATGTGATGTTATATGAACGGTAAATTAAGAAAGAAAGTGGGCTTTTAATTTCTGATTCTATGATTCTTAATTGAAATTTAAATTGACCATAATCATGAACTGTATTAAATTTAGGCCCTGTCATTTGTTTCAGTTCTTTCATCAAAATTTTATACAATACTCGCTTTAAAATCTCCGTGCTGCCTTTCATTAATGTTTGACTATCAGTTTGAATAAATCCTCTAATCTCGCGTAATATGTTTATTTTTCTTTGCTTGGTTACTGTTTTATTGATAAAACATCTCTGCAATTAAGATTCTACCATTCAATGCCACCAGTCTCTTGTTCGAGTTTACGAACGGCAACACCCAATGTCAGACCCAAAGCTTCTCTCCTCAGATAGTCAATAGCCTTTTCTTTCACTGCTCAAATGATTCCATACAGAATTTGATCCTCGCTGAAAATTCCTTCAACCATAAGCGAATTTAATTCAAACTTAAACCTTTGCCAAATAACAATATCTTCACCATTACATATCGACAATTAATGGTAAGATTGACCAAGAAGGCTGACATTGGTTCTCTCTTGTGCTGGATTTCTACAATCAGCAGTAGACATGTTAATTTGTTGCAGAAAATGAGATAAATCATCCTTTTCCACCTTTTTACGCTTCTTAGGCAACACATCAAATTATCTAAGCAATTTTCATTCCTCCGCTGAGATACATGTAGTATACAAGCTAACTAGTTGCCGAGGATCTTGTATGTCACATTTATCATACTTTTTGAAGGGCCAATTCGATTTAAATTCAAATAATATTGAAAATAATATTAAAAAGAGCTTATAACTCAATTATCTAAGAATACTAAAATATTTAGCTTATAATCAAAAATCACGCTATGTAGCTACATCTTGTAAACATAAAAATGTAAAGTTCCTCACTATTATAACTAGAAAACAACCCTATAAAATTAAATTGGTGTGCTAAGAGTTCAACGGTTCGTACTAGCTAAAATACTCAATTGTCATGATATACATTAATGAAAAAATGAAAACCTGAAAAACAGAAAACTAAGTGAAACAATTAAGATAAAAATATAAATATAACTTAGTCACACAATTAATGAAAATATATAGCTTGAAAAAGCAAGTGCTAATTACTGCTTACTACAACACTGATAGCGCTAACCTTGCAAATACTGACGTCGGAGTTTGAAAGTACAAATATATTTACATCCGCTGCCGTCAACTGTCAACCCGATTTGCCTACGTCCTCAAAAAACGTTTGCGCTTTACATAGACATTTGGCGCGAGCAAATATTAAATCGTATAACACCAAACCTCACAATGAAGGCTATATAAAAAGGTTACTCTCAACAATTTAAAAACACACGTCGAAAGTCCAGCCCTATCACATAAGTTTTATCTTATGTGTCAAATCTTATAGTTGATGCTTTAATAAAAAGGATCTCTGAATATATCTCACAAATGTACAGAACATATTTTAATTCAGGACATTAATGGTTTCTCTTTTGATTTCAAATCTTTTCAAATAAATTACATTCTAAAAAAATTAAATATAAATACAAATAAAAGAAAAGCTCTAGTCGATTGAAAGGTTAACCGTCTTTTGATTTCAATTTGTTTAAATACATGACTTTGAAGAACTTTTAGAGATAAACACACACCTAAATACGGTTTTTAATTATTTAATTTCAGATAACCGTGTAAGACTCGTGAGCGACGTGAACAATTACCAGGGACGAGTGGAGTTCCAGTACTACGGAGTATGGGGAACTGTGTGCAACAAATACTTTCACCAAGAAGATGCGCGAGTCGTTTGCAGACTGGCTGGGATCGATAGTGCAGGGTTTGTTTTAATTTTATTAACATTTAATTGTTAACATTTTTCTATTTACAGATTGCATATATCACAATTTGTCGTGTTTTTTTGCGATATCTCCTACATATAACAAACGTGTATTGGCATGCGCGGAATTACACTACGAAAATGTTTATTACATTTAATAATAATAATGTATTGTCTTTCGTATAAATAATTTGGAGTCGTTCTGTTCATGTTGTTACGAATGCGGACATATCGTATTTCTCTATCATGAAGCACATATTTTTGTGTATATACCGTATTGACCGAGGTTGATGTCCTAAGCTTTAACTTAATAAAACACCTTTTATATAACTAAACAATATTGTTCAATGAATCTTCTTCGAGAATTTAGTCCCTAGGCTATAGTTATTCTTCTGTTGAATGCCTTAACATATGCACATGTCTTCAACAAGTCCCGTCAGCTTATCGCAGTGGGAGATTAAGCTGAATTTCGAAATGTTCAAACACATACTCAACTGAATTAAATATTATTGCATAGTTCTACGTCAACGCAAGTTTGACATCGTGCGTGCGGTATGTCTTTATATTGTCGATTTCAAATTCTGCCATCCACGAAGTCATACGTCACTGACCTACATAGTCCTTAATAAACCTGCGAAGATGTACGTCAGTACAAGACAGCGCATTAACACTAACGGGCAACACAGTGAATTGTCTTGCGTTGCAATAAGATTGGTTGAAATCAGTCCTAACAGGCGATTCTAAAACATGTTGCCATGATCTTTGCTGGTCGATATCAATTATATGTTATTACACGTATCGTTGCGGGAACTAGTAGTCATCCAAATCAAAACAAAACTCGTTGTTTGGTTTTGTATAAATGATTTAACTTGGATTTTGCTAGCATCCTATTTATGTAAGTTCTTCAGTTCATTCTCCAAAAATAACCCTGTGGAAATTTGAGACCTGAGGTAACATACATAAAATAGCTCAACAACAAAAATAAAACGCACAAACAATTGAAAAAATAATAACGAATATAACTAAACTTGACAATAGATCGGGGGCTTTATTTTGGCAGCGGTTCAATTATTGACGTTTGGCCCAGCGTTACAATAAATTATTGTCGATATGCGTAGCTGTAATATGTATGAAAAATGAAAAACAAAATCAAATGAAGCATGAGACCACTCTAATGATACCAATTCTGATCAAACTATAAACAAATCAACAAATACTATCAGGATGAGTTGTTTTTAATAAACAACTAGTAGATTCTATTTCGAAGATTTACTTCTCAAAGTGCTAATATTTTATCTGATGTCATTAAACTTGATATCTTATTTTTTAAGGTTTAAATCTAGAGGGATTCACAGTTTGATTGTATTACAGGCAATATGTAACTTCAGTCGTATGTGTGTACTATATTTAAAACCTTGTTGTAATTAACTGTGCTATAAAAACTGCGCAATATTTTAGTCGTAAATTGATTTTTGTATGTATGTACTGTTAGTTCAAAATACAATTTATTTGTATTTTCTGTGTGTTTTGCGAAAAACATGTTTATTACAGAAACTTTACGATTCACACAAAAGTGAACAATTTGGACAAGGGTAAGGTAACCTAATTGTAGAAGACCTTCACTGCAACGGAACTGAGGCAGATATCGACGAATGTGCCTCGTATCCGTGGAAGGAAAATTCTGCACAGCCACCCTGCAATTCGCATAACTTGGATGTCGGAGTGAACTGTAGTAAGAACATTGTTATGGGGGTTGGCGAAATTCGTTATTTGAAGCTTCCATTCCATGTAATTATTTCAAACTGAATCCTATTGTGCGACAGCACTTCTATTTGTAGCCGTTATATACTTATAGGACCTGTTACTCCAATGCGCCTAGTAGGTGGAACTAACTATTCTGGAAGAGTTGAAATTGAGTATGAAGGAATTTGGGGAACGATCTGTGACAGAGGTTTCGATATAAATGATGCAAAAGTCATTTGCAGAATGAACGGATTCAATACCGAGTAAATATTTGCCTATTATACATATCTTTTAAACGTCGTCGCTGATTTAATTAAAATGTCCGTTCTTAATTAAAATCATTTTTATCTTTGCAATATAAATGTTGCTTAAATAGAATTAAAAACTATATTGTCAATATTTCGATTTCAGGAGTCTTGAAATACGCTTAAACGGATTTTACGGAACCGGGAATGGCAGAATATTTATTTCGGACCTATTATGTACTGGGAATGAACCAGACATTTCCGAATGTAACGTGGGTCGTCGCTGGAACAATACAAATACTCTTTGCACACACACTAACGACGTAGCCGTCCAATGCAGTATGTAGACGTAAATGTAATTATTTGTAATTATCAGGCGATACTGTAAAATATTATTTATTGATTATTGTTTGCGTTTCTTCACAGACACACCCGTACGAGTGCGTGATGGTATTACATTTTATTCCGGAATCGCGGAGGTTTATATCCATGGTGGATGGCGACGTATCTGTAACGACAATTTCACGATACATGACGCACTTGTAATGTGTAGGCTCTCAGGGAAAAGGGATAATTATCATGGGTAAATATAAATATTTCATATCAGCCAAAATGCTATTATTTAAAGGGGCCTTTTCACGTTTTGGCAAATTGACAAAATTTAAAAAAAGTTGTTTCAGATTTGCAAATTTTCGATTTAGTTATAATATTTGTGAGGAAACAGTAATACTGAACATTCAACATGCTCTAATAAAGCCATTATATGCATCTTTTGACGATTTAAAAACCTGAAAATTATAAAGCGTTGCAACGCGAAACGATTGAATAATTTGGAGAGTTCTGTTGTTGTCGTTATATTTTGTGAAACTACGAGGATTACTTACGTTAAATTTATATATAGTATAAAATACATCTAACATTGCATGCGGAAGGATGGTCGAGGGGTCTAAATGGGAGACTTTTTATGCCAGGACTTCAGAGGTCAGTGATTCGAGCCCTGTTGAGGGTTACTTTTTCTTTTCCTTTTTTAAATTTTATTCTTGATAATTTACTGGAGCTTTTTTAGAGCAAATGTTTACATTTATCAATAGAAAGCATTTAATGACAAACTTCAAAAGATGCCAAAATCTGTGAAAAGGCCCCTCGAAGCTGAAATCCATAACTATTTTTTTTTCGATATAACCACAATACATATTGTAGGAACGTGTCGATTCATAACCAGGATTTCGTCAATATGCCGTTTGAATATACGCCTACTGGAGATTTTGGTTGTGATGGCAACAAAGAGGATCTTTATGAATGCGGTTCGGGTCAGTGGGTGAGGTCATCAACGGCGTGTCCTAGCGGAGAAAACGTTTCTCTCAATTGCCGTGAGTTTCATGAAAGTTATATGTATATGAAATATGTAGTTACGTCTGTGAACATACGTCTGTGCTTGTAGAATTTATTTAGTTATTAAAGTTTATTAAGTCTTTCAAATGTTGTGTTGTTGTTTTTGTTGTTATTTTCATTGTGTTTGGCAAAGACAGATGTGGTTATGTTATCACAATAGGTGTGTTGTATAACACAATCACATCCAATAGAAATTAGGGGGTTAAAATATAACACAAATTACCGTCATTTCAAAACAGGCTTTCCCGTTTGAATCAAATATAAAACATAAATATGTAATACTATGTACTTTGTCGTTCATATCAGTCATTTAACATCAGTTAAAGTTGCTTTGAAAGTGTGCAATATTATTAACAAATGTGATGTGCGTTATTGAGATCAACATCGGGATAAGTATATTTCATTATGGCGTTACTTGTTTGGAATTTATTGGAATATGCATGGGTTTTCAGGTGCTTAAACACCGGTTCGATTAATGGAAGGGCTACAAGAAGCAGCAGACATAGTGCAAAAACTGATAAAAGAAAGAGTTGAAGTGCAGTACAGACGATTCGACCAAGAGCTGCAAAAGTATCGCGATAACCACTGGGGGACAATATGTGATGTTGAGTTTGGTGATGACGATGCATTGGTTCTTTGTTCAATGATGGGATACTCTGTTGGGTCAGTTTCTATCTAGTACTTTTTCAAAGTATCTAATTTCTAAATTACGATCGGATAAATTACACGACAGATTACACGTGATTAAAAGTTGCTGTTTATTCTACAGTATTTTGTAAGTATTATTAAAGTTTGACACCCAAAATTATTGTTGTAGAAAATTATTGACTATTTGTATTAAATATATATATATATATATATATATATATATATATATATATATATATATATATATATATATATATATATATATATATATATATATATATATATATATATATATATATATATGAAACAGGAAGGTATATCGACCACACGATGCTTACGCTTTGTTCGGAAATGAAACAATAATCTTGGACGACTTGCAATGTCTCGGATTTGAAGAAGATGTGTCCGAGTGCAAAGCACGAGAGTGGGGTACCCATGACTGCGTACATGACAAAAACGTCGCAATTTACTGCAGTGAGCATTTACTGCATTATACTTTTTTTTAGAAAATTGCTTCTTGCTTTTATACGATTACAATCATATATAACTATTATTGAAGGTATATCCCAAATATCCGTTTAAATAGGACCGAACATATTATTTTTTATGATGATGATTTTCAGACTACCAGGAAAACATTGATCCGTGTGACAAAGAAAACTACAAGAGGCTTTCAAATTTAGAACTGCGATTAGTAAATTACAAAACAACTTCCAAGCCAATAAACGATAACAAATTGTCGTTAAAATGGTACTTTGTTGGCCATATCATAAATATGCAAACGTGTATCCACGAACTTCTACTGAATGTTACCTTTGATTGGGACATAATTTTTGGTTGCATAATGAGATTCTAGAAACATTTGGAGTTGCATTTTTAATCGCACGTTTTTTATATAAAGCAAATAATCAATAACAAACAAAATCAGAACAATATTACACGTGAAATCATTACTATATCTAGGGTCTCCGTCTGGAAATAGTTCAATCAAAGAAAGAGTGGGGAATTTCAAAACGACTGAAATGCATGCATAACCGTCTGAATAAAAGCACATACATATATTTGTTCTATGATTTGTTTTATATTCATCCGTTATTTCATCCACTAGATCCGATTCCTGTGCCTGGTGCTGGGGTTAAATCACTGAAAGCTGAACAATCTGGCAATTCAAGTATCACTTACGATATCCAAGCCAAGATGTGCGGGAGTTACTTTGTGTACAGATTAGGGCCAACAAAAACGAAGGACAGCTTTGGTAATCAACATGAATGTACTATTGTTTCATTTCCATAAAATGATAGGTTAACGATTTACTAAATTATTATCGGTCAAAATATTAAATTAAAGCGTTCTTCATTTGACCTTATACTTAGCTGACACAGATCGTTAAAATATACCGTAATAATAAGACTGGGCTTGTCGGAATTTCACTGCTTTTTTAGCGACACGCTATTTCTTCAATTATTATTAACAATTGCATTGACTTTGTGATTGATACTAATTTATGGTTTAATATGTTTTCATTAACGCTTACAAAAATGTTTCTTTGGTGGTCCTCGTTAACAATTATTCAAATAGTTTGGTCGTGCCGCCAGAAAACAAATGTCTATTCTCCTTTCCATATGGGGAAGAGGTTTAAAAATTGGTATGAAACATCCTATTATGGTACTCTATAAAAGTGGTTTTAGATTAGTTCCTGTGCATGAACCACACCCTGCACCGGGGATTTCAAGTTTTATATAGACTTATATTGTGAATATATAACAGTCCGTTCAAGAGGTCCTCTACTAAGTTTAAAGAATAATAACAGGCCAACCCCGGATTCACATGTTTCTCGTTGACTTGCTTTATGGAAAATCTGGAACAACAAAGCTCAAGGTTTTCATATTACGGTATATAACACATTTTGTTTAAATAATACCATTGAGAACAAAACTGACCCGCCCAGGAATTTATCGGTTTTAAACATATTTTTTGTATATATTATATAGTGGTCTTCCAAAAAGTTTATTCAAATCATGCCCAAGTGGTGAAGACTTACCATGCGCTAGGGTTCACATTTATGATATGAAAATTTTAACATCTATAAAACAAGACATAGTGTCTTAATCATGGCACTGGCATTAAAACTTGCCAAGACCATGATTTGTAGACTTATTTACAACAACATCTTAGAAAATATATAATTATAAGATAACAAGGCCCAGAGATGTAACTATTAAGAGGTATCTTCGTATAGTATACTTCTGCTAAGCTTATTTATAGCCTCTCGAAAGTATACCCGTGAGCTACAGTTTCTTAGCTGAACGTGAGCTACAGCTTCTCAGTTCGTATTTTATGATCCTTGTAATCTTCTTGTTGGTAATATTTTAATGTTTTAATACTTTGAATATACACTATTATCATTTACTTCACGGAAGACAATCTGTTAGTTTTAATATAATTATGTTAACAACTCAAATTATTTCATAGGCATTTATGTATGTTCAATTGTTCATCTGCTTATATATTAATTTACTTCAGTACCCCCACCAGCGTTTGTTGCCAGGAGCGTTATCACGGTACTTGAAAATAATAGTAACTCGGTTTGGTTCAGATGCAAATTCGACCCAGATGCAGAACACAGTCTAACTTATCAAGTTCAATGGCATGTTTCCGGAAATTCAGAGCATATTTTAACAAAACAGAACTGTCGAAAAACAAACATGCAGTCTTGCTTTCGTCCTGAGAAAGAATTTGCTGATATGCATGTTGGCATGGGAACGAACGTACGTTATTTGCAAACGTTTAAATAGCATTCATATCAACGCTAAGATAGCACATCCCTTTTATACCTTGCTTATTTTTTAACTATAGTTATTGACATTATTCGTGAATTGAATACAAAAGTTGTCTTCATTTAATTCTTTTGACATTTGCATAAACTATTTGAAGGTTTCATGCGCTGTTCGTGCGTTCAATGAAGAGGGTGGGAAACCAGGGCAGTAATCGGTGTTCTCGGAAACATTTTTTGTGGGTATCAAGCTCCTAACACCGTACGTCTCCGTTCGAAGAGGTGAAATAAAGTCGATTAAATTACAGTTCACCGTTCCGATTTTCTGTTGGAACGAACTTGGATGCAAAGCCACGCTTGATTACTTTACTCCAGATTACGACACGAACTGTCCAGGTAAAAGGGTATTTTATGCAAGATATAAATGCCTCGTTATTCGGATAGCTGATACTTCCTACTTGGTGTCTTTCGGTATGATCTAAAGAACGCTCCCACTGTGGCGATCGAACCCGTGACCTCCCGGTCGCTAGGCGGACACCATATCCATTACACCACGGCGACCACATATTCTGATAAGATTTACTGTTTTCCTGTGTTGCATTTTTGGATGTGCCGTATAAACTGCCAGCTATTGAGGTGAATACATATATTAAGGGACAACGATTATAAATATATGTAAATGCATGAGACGAAATACATTTTATAATTAAATAATGCATGTACAGTATAAGTAAATACAGGTAACCACATTATATATATATATATGTGTGTTTACCCGTGTTTAATTCCTACCGATGACTACGCATCCGTGTTGAATGCAATACTGTTGTATATTTAGGTTGAAATTTTACCTGAAGCCGACAGACAGTGGCAAGGAAAATTATGAGGTGCACGAAATGATCCGCACCTGTACACTTTTGATGGAAGGTAATTACGAAATTAGGGAACCGTTAAGGAAGGATTGATTTTTTCTATTTACGTGCCTAAGAATTATACTTTTGTTTGCAATACTGCATTTATTCTTAAAGTTTGCAATACGTGTCGAGCTTGTTAGCGAATTCATGGACGAATATAATAAATTATGGACGGCATGACATTTCTTTTTAGATCAGTAAATTTCAGTTGCGAAATTTAACTAACACGTGTTGAACAATCACAACAATCGTTTTAGAGGACTTTTACAACACCAGGTTCTAAGTGTTATATTACACGCGTGTATATGTACCATTAATGATGATTTCATTAAACCACAAACAATCTATATGTGCATGTTATACATAAGGAATATTAAATGATTGTGTTGGATTGCATCATACAAGTTAATGCCGTTAAATGAAAGTTCGTTTCAGATCAAAATAATCAAGCAATATAACACGAGCCTTTCATGGTACCAGATTGTTTGTTGTTTCAAAAAAAGTCTTATTTGACACTCTTGGTAATCCCAATGAAATTTAATACAAGCTTGTTGAGAATTTTTTTTAGGTATTGACTGTTATTAGAATCTAGTTTTGATTTAAATTGAAAAATACACATATATCTTCAACATTGTAAACATTGTAGATCGTATGAGCATCACGCTGAAGAGGGCGATTACATTTTGTATAAACATACAAAATATGAAAATATCGAGGTATACACTTTAACATATTTTTTACCTTAAGATTAAAACAAACAAATGTTTATTACATAGACCAAGTTATCAACCCTAAACGTCCTTTTTTGTACTCTGACTCAAGCCGCATAGCCCTTTTTGTATTTTAACAAGGATCTCAATCCGCATAAACCTAATTCTTATTCGAGCAATTGAGTGCATCTTTGTCACTTATTGTTTTATTCTTTCAAATGCTTAAAAGTCTGTAAATTATTCTTAATATAAACTTAAAGGCTAATTGCGTATAGTGTGTGTTCAATATTTGTATACATTACGTTTTAAAACATGCTACACATATCAAACAGCATAGAAAAGCCAACTGCACAGATGGTAAAAGTCTAGCTAAATGTAACTGTGGCGTTGCCGTAAGGGCCGGACGTGACGTATACGTAATTAATGTTTGTAACGGATACATCGACATTGGCTATAGGCAGTGCTGGGATAAAGCATTGACGGTGAAAAAAGAAACGACTATACATACACGGTATACAAGTTTTAAAGGGATCATTTAATTTAATTCAATGTCTTTTAAGTGATGCAATAGTGTTATCACTTTTAAAATAAATGCTATTCGGTATTGCATAATATCCGCGATTTGTTACAGGCAAATGTTCAACGATATTTATATTTTGAAGATCTATCTACCATATGGAATTGCTGTCCGGACCCGCATAGATAACGCTCCGTTTATGGGCGAAGCCGGTGGAAGGGTATTGGACATTTCTGTGAACCCTTCAAACAAAGATACCAACGGTAACAGTACAGGGTTATGTGGAAGTCTGAACAATGAACAATCAGATGATTTTGAGAATCAAGACGCTTTTATTAATATGTGGAAGGTCAAGCTAAATGCATCCCTATTTGCTAGCGATATGTACTATAAGGATCCTGAACCTTGGGTGTTTCCAACTTGCAGCTGCAAGAAGAACAATATTGGAAACAATGATTATACATGTGACAGGAGTTTAACTGGTTGTACACGAGGTACTTTAACAGGATATCGCAGTTGCAATGAAGTTACAAATAGTCGACCCGTTCGTTCAGTAAGTGGACCAATCTCTTGCACGACGGTTACATTACATTCACCTCTGTGTTGGGCTCAGAACGGACTATTGTTATGAAAGCGTCTCATTCATGTCATGATCATACCAAGCGTTCATCATTGAGGTTACAGTATACTAAACAATCTCTTGCACGACGGTTACATTGCATTCACTGCATTAAAGAAAACCATCTCATACCATGATATCTTATATCAGTCTTAATTCATTATTATAAAATTGATATGTTTTTTTGTTGTTAAGAAACTAACATACATACACACGTCGAAGCAATTCCTAACGTCACTCAATAAACATTATATTCAAATATTTACATATGTAAAGTGCGTGGAATGATTCCATCTGCGTAAATGGGCAATACAATAGTTCCAAAGAGTTGCATTAAAACTCGCAAGTATTTGCACGATTTATCGTACATTTAAAAGTCATATTTCTTAATTTAATGCATGCGATCTTAAATATCCAATCAAATATACATTGAATGCGTTTGTTCGGTTTTAGCTATTTTATAGACACAATGGCGTGCTGAGCCTTTCGCAGAGTTGTATGTGAGAGCAAGGAACGACAACTCTGCGTGGAGATAGTAAGTGGACATGTTAAACAAAGACGTATGCGAATACCAGTGACACACAAGCAATAAATCTGTAGTAAGTTACATAATCAATTTAATAAATACTGAGTATTAAAGGGGCCTTTTCAAGATTTTGTTATGTTTTGAAGTTTTTCATTTAATGCTTTATATCGATCAATGTAAACATTGGATATAAAAAGCTCCAGTAAAAAAATCATGAATAAAATTTAAAAAACGAAAAAAAGGTAACCCTCAGCAGGATTCGAACCACTGACCCCTGGAGTCCTGGAGTAAAAGGTCTGCGCATAAGACCACTCGGCCATCCTTCCTTTTACATTGACAGAGGTAATTTATACTTCATATAAGCGATCCTCGTAATTTCGCAAAATATAACGACAACAACAGAACTCTCCAAATTATTCAATCGTTTCGCGTTGCAACGCTTTATAATTTTCAGGTTTTTAAATCGTCAAAAGATGCATATAAAGGCTATTTTTGAGCATGGTAAATGTTCAGTATTACGGTTTCATCACAAATATCATAACTAAAACGAAAATTTGCGAATATGAAACAACTTTTTTCAATTTTGTCAATTTACCCAAACGTGAAAAGGCCCCTTTAATGTATGGATCGTTGAACTCTTCCAGTGTTAAACAGTCTTAAAATGAAGCAGTCATGTACTTTTTCATACAAAACTTGAATATTTAAACAATTTACAGACTAAGAGGAGCACCAACACTTGGACTTTTGAAAATGCCAGGCTTCATTGTGAAACCCAATTGGCTACGATACAAAACCTTTGCAAAAATATTCCAAACACCCACACAGACGTATCCATAGATAACTGTGCATTGGATATAATGGTAATTAAGGTCCACTCTATGTATTTTCTTGCTTAATTATTTTACATACAGTATATTATCATAGACAGGTGAATAATACAATTTATAATAGAGCATATTTCCTGATGAAGTAAACTCCTTTTCTTTTACAGCTTGTTAACTCCACTGAATGGTTGTCCATGTCAAGGCAGTCTATGCTCGAAACCTGCCAAAATGAAATTCATCGTAACAGTACTGTAATTAGGCATTTAATTGAAAAAGCGGAGGGAAATCCCACAGCCGGTAACGACGAAAGAGGAACTCGAAAAACTCAAGTACTTACTACAGATTGGTCAGGAAATTGAAAAAAAAGTTTTGCATCAATAACTGTAATGGTCGCGGACAATGCACTAACGGTAAATATTTTAGCGTTGAGTTATTTTTGAATTAACTTTTCACAAAATTATGTCCCGTATAGTTAAATCGTGTCTTTAAATAATATGCACTGCTTTAAAACTGTTTAACCATGTCAACATTAAAATAATGTGTAACATTGCAAAAATTATACATGTGTTATTAGAAGAAATTACAGATGAAATGAACGAGCTTCTAGCACAGTTATCGTTCCAACACTAAAATGCATGTATGTGTTATGTTTTCTTATAATTATTTTTTTTAATATGTTTATACCAAGGCACTCTTTAATCACTATTGTGACCAGAATTTTAAATAGCTCATTGTTGGTAGGTACGTGTACGTGTGACATGAACTATGGCGCCATAGATTGTTCAATGGATTTGACCAAGCCACCGAAGATTGCGTTAATGAATGACGGTCTCTGTGATACGAATAAAAAAGACTGCTCTGATATTGTTGTCATTGGCGGTGAATTTTCATCTTCGAACTTGACATGCAGATTGAAATGGTTCACTGTGAGTTTGTAAATTGTTTCACGAGTGTTATTTATATATAAAATAGTTATTACTTTTTTATTTTTGTGATTGCTATCGTGTTGTCTTTGTAAACACATGACATATTCGGTAAAATGAAGGTTATTGAGGTACCTATTAAGACTGTATTATTATATATTTTTACGCCTGTTCTCATTACGTTGACATTGACGTAGGTTGACATTAATGGAACTGTCAGCGATGATCAGACAGTGTTGGTACCTGGAGAGGCCGAAACACTAGCAACGGCAATTTTTCATGCAAACAGATTACGACAACGTAGATCGAGTGCAAATACGTTTGTCCGAGGACTCCGTGTTTCCATCAGCAATGATGGACACCATTTCAACGAAGATCAACAGAATCTGTCTTCATTTACAATTCTAAGTGCCAGCTGTACTATTCTAATTCGGAGACAGATTTTATTTATATATATATATAGTCTTTATTAACCTCGTCCATAGGTATGTGCGAACGAGGCCATCCTGCTCCATACCTTACAAAAGATTGTGTTAGTAGCTCAAGATTAATGTATATAGATATACATATACATAAACATTGCAAAAAATCATACACGAATTCATTACATTATAATACAAATATTATAATAAAAGTACATGCACAAATAACACATATAATTTTTATCTATCTGGGAGGTTAATAAAGATTAATGTATATGTAAATACACAAATTAAAAAAGTTGGAAGAAAAAATGGCATGTCACCCGTGTACTAAAAAAATGTTTACTTGTACATATTTTGTAACAATGAAATATATTGGCTTGGGTTCATTCTAGGACTATTCTTACAACTGACCAATTAGGAAATTCATTATTTTGAATAGTTGTCTGCTTTTGGATTTCCCATGATAAAGGTAGACTTCTCTTAAGTACTGGAACATTGGAGATTTTGTTTGTTTGTTTACACATGAAGACATATTTTTTAATTTCAAGAAGCAATATATTGATAGGATTCATTTTTTCCATACAAATTCCTAGAATCATGTCTTGGCAAGAGAGTGAAGGCATATTGACATTATTTATATTCAATACGTTCGAAACATGTTGAACAATTTTGTGGATGTGCTCACAACCCCAGAAAAGGTGAGTAAAAGTTTCCTCATTTTTATTACAAAAAGTACATTTATTATCATCAACAATTTTCATTTTAAAAAGCAGATATTAAGTACCTAATATTCTATGTATTATTCTAGTATGTAACCATTGTAAATATGTATCTCTGGTTATTTCAATAACAAAGCTGTACACATACTTTCAGTCAATATTATTAAAAATTGCATTCCATTTTGTTTCACTTGAAGGTTTTTCAGTGTTTGAAATAAGAGTTTCATATACTAGTTTATTTTGTTTCTGGGCAAAAACAAATTTAAGGTACCAAGAAATATAAGCTCCATCATTGGAAGTTGCTTTTTCAAATGCAAAACCTGAGTTTTTAATGAAATTTGCTACAGATCTTTTTAGACCTTCGTAGAATAAATAAATGATATGTTTACCTGTATAAGCTTCAATTTCTTGCTTAGACTTGAATTGTCCAGAGGTACATAATAGGTCTCTTATAAATCGTATGCCACGTTCATACATACATTTTTCATAAATACTATTATCACCGATCTTTAAGCTGTTGTTATAAAAAAGTGGCATGTCAAGTACATCATCAGGATTTCTTATTTTAATTTTGTTTATGTACATTCTATAATATTTCAGCACATCCTTCCAGAAAGAGTTTGTGAGCTTTTCAACAATTTTGTCTATATAAGCATTTTCCATATTTATCATTTTTTTAACATCAAACAGTGAATACACAAGTTGGAAACATTTTCCTGTACATGCTACTAATTTCCTTATCCATGTTAGCTTCATACTTTTTTCAAATGAGTAAACATCAATCATATCAAGCCCTCCATCTTCATAAGATTGTATAAGTATATTATGCTTAATTTTATTAGGTCCATTCCATATGAAGTTGTTAAAACAATTTTGTATTTGTTTCAAAATATTGGATCCTGGGCAAGGACGGGAAATAAAAAAGTGAGTAAAAAGGGGAAGCAACAATGTTTTAACTATGATTATCTTTCCTAATGGTGTAATATATCTTCTTTTCCAAAATTGTATTACACTTTGTAAACTTGCTATTTTGTTTTGAAAATTTAACTCAACCATTTTTTTTTAAATCTACATCAAATATAATGCCTAACACTTTAAAATTTGTTGTGCCCCACTGAAGTTTGTACTTAGTTTTAATTGAGTGAGTGCTATATTTTTTTTTAACCTATCCATATCAAATTTGTTTTGTCAAAGTTTATTTTCAATCCAGACTCTGAAGCAAAGTTATGTAATAACTGCAAAACAGCATTAAGTGAGATATCAGAACCATCTAACAAAAGAGAGGTGTCATCTGAAAAATTGAGATATCTTATATTCAACATTTTCTATTTTAATTCCTTTTATGTTTTTTGAGTTCGAATTAGAATAGGCAAAATTTCTGCGCTTAAAATAAAGATATATGAGCTGATTGGGTCTCCTTGACGGCATCCTCTTTCAATTCTTATGAAATCTGATAGATATCCATTAATCTGAATAGTGGTCATGGTGTTATATAAGAAGAGACGGACCCATTTTCTGAGGGTAGTACCAAAATTAAAATGTAGTAAGGTTTTTTCAATAAAATTAAAGGAGAGTGTATCGAAGGCCTTTTCAAATCCAATGTCATTAAAAGCCCAGGTATTTTGTTACCTTCTGTGTATTTTAAAATATCGAATAGTAGTCTTGTGTTTTCTCCAATATATCTGCCTTTGATAAAGCCGGTTTGGTCGTTGGAAATTAGTTTATCCAGAACAGTCTTTAATCTATTTGCAATTGTACCTGAGGCTTTCTTATAAACAACATTTAAAAGTGTTAAAGGTCTAAGATTTTGTAAGAATTGTCTTGGTTTGTTTTCTTTTGGTATGCATGTTATGATTCCCTGTTTTTGTGTTATCCTGAGATAAAGGCATAATTTAGACTTCTGAGAATAAAAAGTTTAAGATCCTTTCAGAAAATTTTGAAAAATTCTGTTGTGAAGCCATCTGAGCCTGGGCTCTTCTCATTTTTCATATTTTTAGTGTAGCAGAGATTTCTTCAATTGTCAGCAAGCCTTCTAATGTCTGAGATTCTTCATTACTAAGTTTAATAATTTGATATTGTTCTAGCTCATTGAAGATGTCAGAATTACTATTGGCTTCATTTGTTATTGTTTCTGTATATAAAGTTTTGTAATATTTAGCAGCTTCAGTTAAAATTTCATTTTGATCATATACATTCTTGCCATCATTGTTTATAATATAAGGTATAGTTTTACTAGATGAATGTTGTTTTTCTAAATTACAAAAATATTTTGTAGGTTTTTCACCATCATCTATCCATTTTGCTCTTGATCGTATGAATGATCCCTTAAATTTAGTTTCACGTATATTTGATAGTTCCTGTTGCAGTAAATTTAGCCCATCAATGTTCGTTTCATTAATATTTTTTCAAGTGTTTTAATTTGTTTTAAAAGAAAAGATTCCCTATCGTTCCTCTGTTTAGACTTGTAAGATGAAAAATATATTGTTTTGCCTCTAATTTCCATTAGAAGAGTTTCAAAAAATAGTTGATCATTTATAGTAAATTGCAACAAGTTGTCATCAATAGTATTAAGTTATTCTGTATTATAAACAGGTAGGCAATACTGTTTTTTAATTTCTTCAATTTTTGATTTAATAATATTTAGATATTCTTCATCATTTAATAATGTTGAACTTCCAGAGTCCTTTATCATGTGTTCGTTCACAGAGATTTAAATCTAAAGTTATAACTGAATGGTCAGATTTGTAGCTAGCTTTAATTTCAGATTGTCTTATATGCTGCACAAGATTGCTAGTGACAAGGAAGAAATCTAGTCTGGCTTGCTGAAGAGTATTTTGTTTTCTCCATGTATATTGGTTAACATCACCATTGATTAATCTAAACGTATCTATTAAGCTTCTTTCATTTATAACATAAGATAAAAATTCTCTTTACTTGTTGTTGTTATCTAGGTTTCTATAATTTGAATAATCTAGTTGAGTATCTTGTACAAGATTAAAATTCCCACATATGACATAGGTGTCATTTCCGAATATGTCAATTTTAGAAAAAAAATCTCAGCATAAAAATCTGGTTTATCAGTATTGGGTCCATATACAGTACATAGAGTAAATCTTGTTGTATCAAATGTTAAATCCAAGAATAAGTAATTTCCAGTTTGATCTGTTATGGTGGCATGAATTGTTACTGCTGTATTCTTTTTAAACAAAATGCAAACCCCTCTAGAGTTAGAAGTACCATGACTGAAATAACAATCCCCATCCCACTGAATAGATACCTGTTTTTCTGTTGATGGGGTAAAGTGACAATCTTGTAAACAATATGCATTTGCTTTTTGGTTTTTCAAATAGTTTAATACATCATTACGTTTTTTATAGTCGTTAAGGCCACGGCAGTTGTAAGATAAAATCTTAAAAACAACCATTTGTATAGATTGTGAAGTTTAAATTATAATTTTGGTACATCATACGAAAGAACCCAATTACCAATAAACGTAAAAAATTACAGTTTGTTATGAACTTAATGTTTAAAATATGTACATCAAATACAAAAAGTTTGTTCATTACACAGGTGTCCACATCTCTATTTAAGTGAAACATTTACAACAAGTGAAATAGCATATCATGCTGTTTTTGTACCAAATACTCAGTTTTAAAATATGAATGTCAAACACAAACACACACACACACACTCAAACAGGTTAGCTTTTGAGCATTGTAATATTATGATCCAAAGTTGTCCCTGTTTATTTAAAATTATTGAAGCAATAAATAGGCTTTGATTCGCATGTTGTTTTTATATAAAATCTCATGAGAACCGCAACATATTCGAAAATAGATTTGAACTGTTATGAACTAGCCATACAATTTAGAGATGAATATTCAGTTAGATATTTTCACAATACATAAAGGATTGTATTTCAACAATAGTTACCTGCTGGCAGGCGGTGAATAACATTATGACTTTACACATTAATCAAATTAAACAATTTAAATGACACTTTACACAAATGCAAAATTGTATAAGTACAGCAAAAAAATAAAATTGATTGTTTTTCAATCAACATGATGACTTTACACATTAATCATATTATACACTTTAAATGACACATTACACAAATGCCAAATTATATAAGCATAGCAAAAAAAGATTTTTCTATTAAATGAAGAAATATGCTATAAACCTTGTTACTTATTACTTTTTCATTTTTTATGAATCAGCATATCATCTACAGTATTTGTATAGTGATTATATTTGATCAATTTACAGGTTAAATGTTTAGCCATGCTATATTTAACAAAGCATATAATAATGTAAACATTCATACATGTTAGATCAATTTACAAATGTACATGTGTGCGGTAGGTGCATCATATAAATGGAGCAGTTTTAGAGTGGAAAAAATATTACTAGAAATAACCTGTATGCATTTACTGAGCTAATGGAGTGTGTCAGGAAGTTGGAAAAGCCTTTTACAAAAATAGATTTGAACTGCTATGAACTAGCCATAAAATTTAGAGCTGAATATTCAGTAAGATATTTTCACAATACATAAAAGACTTGATTGTATTTCAACAATAGTTACCTGCTGGCAGGAGTTGAATAACAATATGACATTACATTTTAATAAAATAAAACAATTTAAATGACACGTTACAAAAATGCCAAGTTGTTAGCATAGCAAAAAATTGATTGTTTTTCAATTAACATGATGACTATCCACATTAATAAAATTAAACAGTTTAAATGACACATTACACAAATGCCAAGATTGTTTTTCCATTAGGTGAAGAAATATGCTATAAACCGTGTTTCTTATTACTTTTTTTATGAAACAGCATATATTATCTACAGTATTTATATAGTGATTATATTTGATTAATTTACAGGTTAAATGTTTAGTCATGTTTTTTTGATAAAGTACATAATAATGTAATAGCCATGCTATATTTAAGTGCATAATAATGTAAACGTTTATACATGTTGGCAGATACTAATGTAAAAACATTCATACATGTTAGATCAATATACACATGTTTATGCTCAAAATAACCTGTATGCATTTATTGAGCTATTGGAGTGTGTCAGGATATTTGTAAAGCCTTTTACAAAAATAGATTTAAACTGCCATACAATTTAGAGCTGAATATTCAGCGAGATATTTTCACAATACATAAAGGACTTGATTATATTTCAACAATAGTCACCAGCTAAATACAGTGTCCTTAATCCCTAAATACTACAGTTGATCTTAATACACAAATAATGCAATGCTACTGCAATCTGGTAGTCATGTAATTTTAAAGCTGTTCAGTCATTTTCGTTTAGAGAATTTAACAATACAGAGAAAAAAACTTTGTTTTGACAGCAGTTTTTGGATAGAGAAAGTGCTATTTGACAATATTGTTAAGAAGTAGCCCTAAATGATTGAATGACAATTAATCATAAAATATAATTTGTGCGATTATTTTCTTACTAGCAAACGTCCTGGTATGTCCACACTGTCTAAACAGATAATTGTTTATTTCGGACGGTTTTCCCAGTACTCGCTTATGACACTGTTGATATTGTCATGGATGTCAAACTTTATGCGCTCTTGATTCTTGGTGAGCGCAAACACGGAACCGTTGAAAAACCAAGTGATCTCTATGGCTGGATGTAGGGACAGTCTTTTCATCAATACACTGTTGAGAGCTGTAACATCGTCAACTAGTCTGTGCCCTGCTGCCTTCATTTCCTTCCTTTTGCGCATAATTATTGTTTTGTCATTGTTACACTTTAACTTCAAAAGCACTGGTCTGATTTGTCCTTTCTAACTTGGTATTCTGTGAATTGCGAGTATTTGGTCGTTTTGGAGTTTGACTCCTTTATCGTGAAGTAGCCCTATTACCTTTGAAGTTAGGTTTGGAATAGATTCCTGGTGATCTTCTTGTATGTCCATTATTTTTATATTATGTTTACGTGAAAACTGCTCGTTGTAATTTGAGCGTTTTAAAGCATCATTGCATTTGTGTGCATGTTCATTTACTTGTGTGGTGATATTTTCAATGCTTTTACTATACTGTGAAACCATTATTATTTGTCAGACATTAATTTTCGTCTTTTTCGTCCTTCGACCGATGGACGATTTCAAGATCCTAACGAACAATCATGTCCTATATTTGAAACAAATAAGACCGCATTACCGTAGGCATGAGGCATTTAAATCCAGCGTAATCCACGCATATACACAGGGCTCGAAATTAACACTCGCACACTCGCAAAATGCGAGTAAAAAAAGATTGCAAGGTAAGTTATAAGCCACTAGTATTTTTTGCAAGTAAAGAAATAGTGAAAAAAACGAGTTATATTGCTAAATGTGTTCGACGGCATGAAGGCTAAACCGTAGGTCAATTTTTTGAACGTCCGAATACCCATATGCGGAAGCACGCACCTTGTTTATAGACTGGTATACTTAAAGTACAGATAACCGGATGGTATTGATACAAAGAACATGAAACAGTCGACTATTCACACTCAAGTTACATCCGGTTTTGACACAAAGGGGTGTATATTATACAGTGTACTGACAACTGACATTTCCTGTACAACGCGGATGCAATAAGGCTGTATCGAATGCATCAACTTCGTTTAGGTAGAATAGTGTTGATTAAAGCTAATTGTTAACAACTTTATTAAGCATTGTGTGTATTGTGTTTTTCAGGGGTGTTGCAGATTATACAGCCACCACACGGCGAATCCGGATTAAAGACAATACTATTAAAAATATAAGAGACAGTTACTATCACCTGAAATAACAGACTGGTTAATTGGCATATGCCAAACAAGGCCCACCTCCTGCAAGTGACTACCAAGTGTCACCCCTCTTTCCACAGCACGAATTTTTCGCAACCGCTTATTACATGTATTACAAACATAACAAACAAATCGGACGCTTTTTTTCAAAACCAGAAATGGACGAATTTAAGTGCTGACGAAATAGTCTTTTTTTTTAAAGAACGAAATTTCGTGCTGACGAAAATAAATGGTTTCACAGTAATCATTTTTATTGAGGAAATAGTTTCTTTGAGAGTTTCGTTTTCGAACTCTAGACCCTTGATGTGTTCAGTCAGGTCTTTTACTTTTTCTTCGACTTGTTTACAAACAGATTGTTGTAATTTTGCTTCCATTTCTTTGGCAATGTCATTTTTTGATTGGGTTAGTCTTTCTTCATTGCGCTTTTCTACTTCAGAAAGGATGGAGGACAGAGTGTTAGAAATCAGGCTTTCAATTTCTTCTCTTTTCAAAATAGATTTCATTTCAGTTGTTAAGTATTTTAGAGACTGCTCCATGGACTCAAGTTGTTGCTTGATTGAGCCATCATTCAGACTATAATTACTGACTTCTGAGTTGGTGCGTTTTGGTCTTTCTTCACCTTTGGCGGGCATTTTACCAGGTGGTTGGTATTTTTTCAACCCCTTTGAAGACTCCTTTTCACTAATGAAGAAGTTTTGCTGAGGTAGCGATATAACAGCTTTAAAATATGTTTGATTTATTCAATTCTGAGACAGAATTAAACTTAACATTTGCGCTGAAAGTAATTATGGCATTTTTTTAAATTTTAAGTCGATGCGTACATTTGCCACTGTGTTTGTTTTACGTTGTAATGTCGTTTAAACTTGAGTTTTGGTAGGAATACTTAATTTTACTAATTAATATTAGCATGCGAGTTTTATTTAAAACTGTTGTTTTTTTCAGGATGAATACTGTTTTATTGAAGACAAATATTACATAAAAGGTACACTAGATGTATCGAAAGCGTTTATATGTGACCCCGCAACTGATAAGACATCGTGGACTAGATACGTTCCTCCGTTGGGTCTGTGATATTATTTACTTCTTTTATAATTATGTGCTGTTATAATTACAATTATAACGTGGTAAATTCAATTAATTTGACTGTCAATCCGTTGTGCATCTTAGTTAGTTGATCGCTTATCCGGAATATAAATTTCAAACCCTAAAATGTTTTGTTGTTTTTTTTTAATTGCGTAAATACTTCTTAAAAGATTGACTTCAAGCAAAACACATGTTTAGATGACAGATTGCAGTGCTTTACATTTAAAACAATGACGCTGCTTTATAGATATACTGATCTTCCTTTAAGTCAACTTCCCGATATTGCTCTTTTTAATTTGTCACTTCATACACATGTGTATGGGGTCCATGTGAAGTTAACTGCAAGTTAAATCCCTTGGTATTTTATTGAGTGTTTTATTTTCGCCAATATGTAATTAAAAAAAAACGTTCGTGGCAACCTATATATACATTCATATATATTAACCGTAAACACTATAATATGATAAATAGTTTACGGGAGTGGTTAGGAATCGTTGTTAATCAACATTCTGATAAACGTGTACATGAATTGAGTTCAAATTTCATACATTGATGAACAGTATTTTAAAGTAGTTCAACAGCTCAAATACATCTTTTCGAGCCGTTTTTTGCGACATTTCTAAGGCCTTCGACAGAGTATGGCATGAAGGACTTATCCACAAGCTCCGACTTAGTGGTATCTCGGGCAATCTTCTATCTTGGTTAAAAGACTACCTACATGAGAGGACCCAGTGTGTTGTAATCTCTGGCTGCCAATCTGACCCATTACCCATAAACGCTGGTGTCCCTCAAGGGTCTATATTAGGGCCCCTCCTCTTTATCATTTATATAAATGACATTGTACGAGATATTCACTGTTCAATTCGCCTTGCAGACGACACCACGCTATATATCATCGTCGACAACCCTGTTGATGCGGCTAATCATCTTAACACTGATCTTGCAAAAATTCATTCCTGGGCTGATAAGTGGTTGGTAACCTTCAATCCATCCAGAACCGAATCTTTGGTTGTATCTAGAAAAATCAACCGCCCAATCCATCCCCCTCTCTTTTTCAACGACTGCCAAATCACTGAGGTTTCGTCTCACAAGCATCTTGGCTTAACTTTTTCTGATACATGTTCCTGGCATGACCATATTGAATCAGTCATGAAGAAAGCATGGCAAAGACTCAATGTAATGTGAACGTTCAAGTTTACGCTCGATAGAAAGTTCCTTCTATCGATTTACACAACATTTATTAGACCAATTCTTGAATACGCTGATATAGTCTGGGATAACATTAATACACAAGATGAAATAGAACTTGAGAAGATTCAACAGGAAGCAGCAAGGATAATCAGCGGGGGGACACGTTTGGCATCCTTGCAAAACCTATACAATGAAACTGCTCTCGAACCATTAAAAAATAGGAGAACAAAACATAAACTTACCCACTTCTATAAAATGTATAATTCACTAGCACCCCCATACTTGTGCACACTTATCCCCTCTAGCGTGGGAGAAAGATCTGCTTATCCACTTCGTAACTCTAACAACATTCGCAGTATCCAATGCAAATGACAACTTTTTACACGATCTTTCCTACCATCAACTATAAACTTATGGAACAATTTACCGGAATCGGTGAGAACGGCTCCTTCTCTCTCTGCTTTTAAAGCAAATCTTAGTCAAGATAAGAAAATAATTCCCCAGCATTTCTACGATAGGGAGCGGACATCTAATATTCTACATGCGCGTTTACGAATGCATTGTAGCAGTTTAAATGAACATTTGTACTCAAAAAACATTGTACAAAGTCCATATTGTCAATGCGGTGCGATTGAAGACACATATCACTTTTTCTTCAATTGCCCCATTTATGCAGAAAAAAGAGTTATCCTTTTTAACAATCTGTCTTGATTCTTACCCATAACTTTGCAAATTCTTCTTTTCGGTGTTAAAGACGGCTCATATGAAGTAAATTCATTACTATTCAAACATGTTCAGTCTTACATCCGAGATAGCCATAGATTCTAACCCATTTCTATCTCAGGAACAAACCATATTCTGCTAACGATGCCCCGTTCCCGCAACTGCTTCCTTTCTTACCGCAACTTCTCTAATTCTGAAACTCTACTCTTCCACTGCTATCCCTTTCCTTCTCCACTTATTAGCTCTTATGCTATCTACATTACTCTGTTATAATTTTTGTATTATAGTTTATATTATTTTTACATTTCTAACCAGTATGCAATAATCTATCACTGTATTATATTGTTCGTAATTTTGACATGTCTTTAAATAGTTGTTATACGTTTGGCTGTTTACACCATTACAGCAGCGCTTCTAACTGACAGAAGAGAGACATAGTATAAGCCTCGAGCTTCCTTCTCAATTCTGTCCAATTGTATTCTACAGCCTTTATGTAAAGCAATACTGAAATTCTACCTGCCTAGCATATTGCTCAAATATAATATGTATGTTTGTATTGTATTGCCTATATGTACTTTCAATGAACTAAATAAATAGTCTTTAAACCAAATACATCTTTCGTATTAACGCTTGTAACATATGAATAATGCTGAATGTATGGATATCTGAACCATGATAGCTTTAGATTTCGATAATTGTTTTTAATTTGTAAATTAAATTCGCGATTAAACAAACCTGACTTTATTCCATCAACCATGACATATGGTATAGTTTATATACACTGTGAGTTCTTTGCAGTAAAACTGTTTTATGTTGCGTTTGATGATATACTCAGTTTTTTTATTACCTTTAATCAATGTTATTACAATATAGCAATGCATAAACAAGTATTTATCTTGTCAACAGATTGTAAAGACCCAGAAGCGTGTAAGAAAATATCCCACTCCGTATGCGAGGTAATTGCCAACGTTGCGAATTGCAATTGCAAAAGAGGCTACAAACTAGAGGAAAATGAATGCAAAAGTAAGATTTGCTTATTCAATTTGTAATTATGATATTGTATTGAAAAGAAATATTAATACAATCATAAGATCATGAATTCAAGAAATGGTAAATTACATTATTTTATTCAAAATAACATGTGCAATTTAATTTTAAGTTATGCATTTACTTTATAATTAAAAGCGGTTGGCGCTTGAGAGATCAAAATAAAACCAAACCATCAAAAACGTTATATTTTAATCCGTGTTAATGTATTAGGTATTAGATTGATGGGAATACGGTCAGACAAAACGAAAATATTTACAGACTGTGTATTAAAACGATTAATAATACATGTTAAAAAAATCAAACCATCAACCGTTCTATTTCAGAAATCGACAATATTATCGATGAACAGACTGTGTATTAAAACGATTAATAAAACATGTTAAAAAATTAAACCATCAACCGTTCTATTTCAGAAATCGACAATATTATCGATTACACTCCGGGTAAGGAAATCATTCAGAATACTTTTTTTTATATAACGAATGTGGTTTGATGTAATTTGATCTCGTGAACATATATAAATCTTCTTGGAAAAATTGTCAAAACAATGTGTCAGTGACCATATAAATATATTCTTCGGTACTTTATAAAATTGTGCTTGACATGGTAGTTTAAGAATAATCGCGACACAATTATGTGAAGCAATATATTTCATACGGAAAATAGTTTAAACCAAATCTATATGTTATGTGGTAGGATACAGTTAATCTGTCAGATTTTTTGCAAGTGTCTTATCTTAAAGAATAGACATAGTGATAAGATAAGATAGATATCCTGATTTTCCATCTGAAATTTCATTCTTATAGTTTGACTTTGGTGAAATAATATGTTCTATGATTTATAAAGTCCCAGACGGCCATGCCAGCTTGGTTGTAGAGATAACTCTAAACTACAAATTTCCGGCCAATATAAATATCGAATCGGCATTCACCTACGAGCGGTATATAACGATATTGGTCGAAGAGGTACTTGCACCGTTTTTTAGTTATTGTTATATTATCACCTGAATATTACATGCATATGAATAACATAGAAAGAAACAAAGTATTACTCAAATATGTGTTTATTTAATTCTTTATACATTCAGAGCTCACAATAATATGTGCGTCACTTGCTTTTTTGCGGTGCGTACCTTATGTTCTGCTTTACTTACAGCTTTCAAGCTTCTACAAAAATGAACTGGGAAATCGACTTGACAAAGTGCAAATAAGAGACATTAAGTACGTATGAAATTACAAACCTCATATGCATGATGGTGTTTTGTTACAGCTATTGTTCTTAAAAGTATAATGTGATTTTAGTGTATATTTGTTTATAAACTAAATCAGATAAAGCATACACCATATTAGCAAAACAATATACCTGCAGGATTGGCAGTCTCATTGTTGATCACCGTGTGATATTTTTTAAAAACGAACATATTCTAAGCGATGTCACCCAAGCAGAAGTGAAACTGTTTCAATCCAACATCACAATAATGGATCAGACTGCTCGAATCATCAGTGTAGCCCTAGGGGAAGATAAAGGTATATTTGATCGTGTAAATGCATATGCATTACTTTCGTAACCGTCAAATATGTATACATGTTACAACATTGTCTTATTGTTTGTTATTTTTACCTAGTTCCACTTGACCAGGGCAATGACGCCAAATGTCGCGCGTTCACAAGTGTTAACCCGGGTCGACACGACGAAGAATGTATTATTGTTGAAGGTGTCCTTCGTTGCGTGTAAGTTCAAAATAATACTGCTGTTCTATAAGTTTCCTTGTAATGTGTATATGTAGTGACATATGTTGTTCATACCAAAGTTTACAAATGTCATGTGTATTAACATACCAAAAGGTATCATTTCTGAAAATTGTTATATAGTTTACCATAATACTTCAATTCTACTAACTTGCCATTATTCACTACGGTACCAATATGTGTCATACCACTTTATCGCAAGATTTTTGTTGCAGAAAAAAAAGACGACTGATTCTGGTGAGAAAATAGTTTTTAATATTCAATTTTGTGTGTATTTGCTATCGTTCTAATTCTGGTTAATTGTTCCGTAAAGTAAAGCACTGAAACTATCAAATGTGTTTTAACATACCATTAATGTTAGATAACTCATAAATACCATGCTAAACTATATATATGCTCCTTTAATTATACTCAAACTATTCTTACACAAATAATACACTGTTTTCAGAGGGAATTAAATTGTCCGTATTAGTCGCTTCTGTTGTTGGGTCACTTCTATTCCTGGTTATTGTGATTCTTGTTGGCGTAATTTGTAAGAAATATTCGCGGTCTTCAAAGTCAAAGATTGACACAACAAACCTGCAAGGCGTTGATCTTTGCAAAAAACCAAGACCCAAAATAACTGGCAGTGGGCTAGGATCTGAGTATAATATTGTAAAGCCGGACGCCCTAAAGAACAGGTGTTACAGCTTTAGTGTTAACTGTCGAATTAATAAGATTTAGTTATTGTATGTATGCCCTCCGTGCTTTGTTTTCATTTTAGAAAATAAAATGTCTTTCAGATTAAAACCCAATCGACTCAACTATATATTTATTAAACATCCAAATCATCGTAAATACACTGAGCATTTGATTGTACGTCTTTACATTGCACATTTATATAAACATATTCTTTATCTTTTTGAAAATCATGAACTGCAATGATTTATACGAAGTTATGATGTAATTTTAGACAATAATATTGTAAATACTAATGATGAGTGTTTAAAATAAACATAATAACCACGACATGTATATTGTGAAATTGCGTTTTCAGGAAGAAGTATCACGTGAAAACACGTATGGGAGCTTTCATGGCTACAGCGGCAGTGTTTCAAATGACAGATTTTTAAACACGGACAAGTAGCAGCAGACTTTTAAGCAACTATGAAACAAACCTTGAAATAAACATTAACTTCGAAGCCTTCTGTGTAAATGCGATGTGTATTATGGGTTTATTTAAGATCTGAATATGAAAATAATTGTATTTCGTGTACAATGAAGGACATAATACAGACAATATTACATAATTTTATGGAATCATTAATTGAATACAAATGTTTTATTTAACTTAATTTTTATCTGAATTTAATCAGGATTTTTTTAACTTTATTTTTATCTATATTTAATCAGGATTTTTTTAAATTTTATTTTTACCTATATTTTATCAGGATTTTTGACTTGTACATTTAACCTTTGATCGATGGGGTTATTACATAGTGTTGAATCATGGTGTTGTTATAAGATTTTTAATTTCACTAGATTTGTTTCTTCATAAATTATTTTAACAATCAATATAACCCTTCGCAGACAGCCCTTTGGAAGAGCAGAACTTTTTAAGTATTGGAAACCTTACTAACTAATGGAATATCCCAGTTATATGCATATATTTTTATTTTAATAGTGTGTACAAATATATATGTTATCATATTTTGGCTTTACTGTTCATTTTCCGTATATTTGTTACATTATGCTTAAACATGTTTCAAGTGATTTGTTATAAAAAGTATTTTCAAATAATCTAGATCAGACTTTGTAATTAATTATTTCATAATAAATTATCGTTCGGTATTAAACTTCTAAGCCGTATAAGACTTCCGATCATTTCAAGTAACGAGAACCCTATATTACACGAATATAAAAGTGATATGTTACCTCCATTATTTTCTATCAATAACTTTACCCACTGTGGCTATTTACGATTCTACTAAAACGTTTATGAATAACACAAGAAAAATATATTTAGAAGTTGGTTCAACAACCTAAAGGCAGTTAAAATTTGATACAATTGCAACTAAAGTTCGATTAACAGCCGTGAACTTGTTCATGTGAAAAAGACGTTTAGGAAATTCTTCACCATAAGAACGTATTTTTCGCTGACACACAAGCAACAGAAGAAAACTTGTTTAATTCTGAAGAAAAAAATATAAAGCATTGCCTTTTTCAAAATATCTAGTTATAAGTCAGATAAGTATATCCAATTAGGATAGTCATCATCATCAACAAATTCAAAGGAAGGACAACTTATGCCATGTTGGTGTTTTGACAATCATTTTTTTCATTTCGATTTACTGACTTGCTACCTTCAAAACCAAAATTGGTGTTCCACGATACAACAATATGGTCGCCAACGACTACGACAATAATCACCTTTAATAAGAATTAACACAACATACTACAACATTAATTTGAATATTACATGTGTGGATGAATGTATTATCAAACCATCGTTACGAGAAATACGACAATTTGGTTTCTGTTCTTTCTTCGCATCTTGTAAACCTTATGTATGTATTCATAGTAGCACATGAAGTGTAACAAGTGAAATTTAAGAAAATTTAAGCACACAAATGCTGTTGTCTCCCCGTAGAAAACCAGCTAAAAAACTAATCTCTAGTCGTAAGTTATTTTGAAAATAATTTATAATAAAAATAATGCAGAATGAAAATATAAACTTTGAGCGTAGAAATGTATGACTATCTGATAAATCTAATTAATAATACAAATAAACATACTTATTTTACCTCACACATTTGAAAGGGTACCCACGTTTTCACACATGACTATGCCATAACCATTCTGTAATTGAGAATGCTAGATAATGCATAAATCGCATAAAAATATTGTCTTTATATACAACTACCATAATGTGTTGACAAGCATGAATAACATATAGTATATCATTTAAAGACGAAAGTTATTGGGTCCGATATTGTTGACATTGATCAGTCCTAATTGCTCACCTACGAATTGATATTCAGAATAACATGGTTTACATACATAATAGTTCAATTGTGCAAATGTATGTTTAAATATGAGAAAATGGTGAATAGTTCATATTGAACTCATACCATAACAAATTAGCTGCAGGCAAACCTCGTGTTACCATCAGCTTATATTGACAACATTACGCTATTACAATTTAGCTGTTGTTTATGTTTTCAAAGGCAGTTGCAATATTGAGTTCAATTATGTATGGTGTTAAGTTCATGCTTTGTTTTAGATAAGTATTCAGATGTCAAAGAAAAACAAGCATTTCACAAGTTGTCAAGATACTTAAAGCGCTATGGCTGTCATTTCAGAGTCATACAAAAAAACGTATTTGAACTGCTCACATTATCTTTTGTGTTATTTTAATATCATAATAATTATGGTTTTTATGATACTTTAAGGGACAAAAATACAACAAGAATAAAATTAAAGAAAACAGGTACCCTCAACTGGCCTCGAACCGCTGACCCCTAGAGTAAACGTCTAACGCTTAGATCACTCGGCAATCTGTGCTGATACAATGTGTGATGTATTTGATACTTTATATAAGCAATCGTAGTGTCACAAAACATTAAGACATTAATGAATAATTTGGATAGTTATGTTGTTGTCTTTTTAATGTTATGATTATATTACGTCAAACTACCTGGTAAGAACATCTGCAGATAAACTAAACTAATTTTCTGCTGAAGAGAAGTAAGTTGTAGATCAGAAAATAGAACACAAAACAAATTAAAGTTGTATATGAGGTGTGTCATGACAAGAAATGACTTCTTTCGCCAATGTGTGAATGGTCGAAAAAGAATCATAGTAAATGAGTGACATTGAAAGTTGAATTAAAAGAGATACGTGGTATCACACCATATCAGCAATTTAATATGGATTTATCATAGTCTGCTTAAACAATTGTACATTAAGGTTGTTTAATGGCATCTGTTGACCCGAAAGGTATTTACATTTTCTGAGCATGTTTAATTAATGGTACATTGCCCAATGGTAATTATTATGCAAATACAATTTAAACCAATTTGATAAAAACAAATATACGTTGTATTACTCGTTCTGTATAAGTAGCCCAAAAGGCGATATATCGTTATAAATATATCGTGCGTCACCGCGACTGTCGCGCAAAATATCGTGCGTCGCCGCGACTGTCGCGCAAAATATCGTGTATCGCTTTGTGTGTCGTGTCTTGCGTTGAAAGGGCGACGCACGAAACACGGAGCGAATCACGGTATTTTACGCGACAGTAGCGGCGACGCACGATATTTTATGACTCAAATATCGCCCATATTATCCGAATCTCGGGTATCGCAGTTTTATTTCAAAACGCGACACAGGACGCACAAAGCGATACTCGATATTTTTCGCGACAGTCGCGGCGAGACGCGATATTTTTTTAACTGTTCAAATATCGCTGTAATAATATCGCCTGTCGACTGTCGCGTTTTTTTAAACGGTGTTACAGTAATATATAACCATTTATTATTGTTATAGCTGCCCTCGACACACTTAAAAAATATTATCCTAGCATGTGTAAACCGAGTACAAATTAATTAATTTTCATAATAATTTTGATATATATTGACAATGATATATGTTTCAATCTATTCAGAAATTTGAACAATTGAGTAAGATTTCTATCAATTTTAAGATAATATATCATTATAATCTGTATCACTTCCAATAGGATTGCAGATTTGTAGATAAAGATTAACTTCAAGTAAGATATCAATATGAAACCAGAAGATTTCTTTTCAGTACATGTGTAATCATCATGTATAGGTTATCCAGATTATTGACGAGCAACATTAATGTCCAGTCTATTGATACATTAATTAGACGGTATTTTGGTTGCTGGTATTGGTTTGCCTTTTAAATACCTTTTTTAATGCTTTATCAAATAAATTATCGGCATAAATAAAACTGCAAACAGTGCAAACAACAATTTTATAATTTTTATATTGGCTAACAAAAACGCTTTTGAAGGGCGCAACACGTTTGTTTCATATTGCTTAACAGGGTTCCAGATATAATATAAATGACTATTATATAATTATATTCAGATAAAGTTCACACTGTTACTTTTGTGCATGTCTAATATGAATTAAACAAAAAGCACGTAATGCACGTTGAACCGTAGAATCGAACAACTCAACCTAGCGAAACCAGTGTTACATTCAAAATCGTTATTCCAAGCGATTTTCCTATCATGAAATATACGTTTATATAAAATATTTATGTAAAATTAGATATTTATTTATGGCCAGATTTAAGTAAAAGAAGCGAATAGCTTGCTATATCAATAATATGCATTTTAATTTCTGATCAGACATAAACATTATTATAAAATAATTTATATCAAAAGATATATAAACGACATGATGCATATGCTTGATGGCGTAAAAATTTCCCCTTTTTGTCTCCACTGATTTTTTGAAAACGCGACAGTCGACAGGCGATATGATTACATAATAAGTTCATCTTCTGGACCCGCCTCTTAACTCGTACCTCAAAACGATAGTTTCCTCAAATCCTAATGTTCGTACATACTCTTTGAATAAATATTTTCATCAATGATATTATCAGGTGCTATCATGGGCGTATCCCTGTTTTGTATAGTTTTACCTATTTCTCAATCAGTTTTGCATGTTGACCATTTCTCAGTCCGTAATGTCCTGTTTTGAATATTGACCAAATACTTAATTCACAAAGCGTTGCATTGTATTAAATCACGTTAGTCCCCCCTTTAACACAGATGTGTATTTTTTGAAAGCTTATGTCTAAACTAGAATTTTTTTCCATTCAAAATATGTACCAACATGGCATATTTATATATTCGTGTTCCCCGCTGATTGCGGAGGGATATAGACTTGGTATTGTCCGTCCGTCCGTAAGTCAGTCAGTCTTTCATACCGTCAGTCCGTCCATCGGTCTGTCACAAAACGTGTCATAGCTATATATCAGAAACTATACAATATATCAACATGAAACTTCTTTGATGTATAGATATCAATGATGAAAAGTGCCACGCACATGAACATAACCCTACACTTTCTTAAATAAGAGTTATTGCCCTGTATTCTTTTTGTATGATGTAACTTGTACGGGCTATATCTCAGATACACTACAATACTTCAATAAGAAACTGCATGAGTGTATAGATATCAATGACGAGAATTGCAATGCATAAAACAATTACCCTACACTTAAATATTTTAGGATTTTACCATAAATCAAGGGATTTGCACCCATCCATTAAAGTATCTATAACGCTCAAAATCAACAAAAATTACGTAAAGTATGTCGTAAAATAAAGTTTACACCTAAACAATCAGTGTTCCGTATAGCAATAGCCACAATTTCAACGCTATATGTGGTTTGATTACATACATTTTTGTAGATACATAATGCGCGTTTGTATTTATTTGTGACACAATCAATTCGAATTTAATTTCCCGCGAATATATCTATTCATACGAGACACGCACACCATGTTAGTGTTCATGTGTCGTATGAATAGATATCGTTGCGGGAAATTGAAATGGGATTAAATATGCAAAACAAGAATAAAAACGAGCATTTTGTATCTACCAACATCTATTTTACCAGACCACATCTGGCGTTGAAATTTCGGCAATTGCCATAAGGAACTCTGATTTTTAATTGGTTAAGTTTACCACATCTGGCGTTGAAATTTCGGCAATTGCCATAAAGAACTCTGATTTTTAATTGATTAAGTTTATTCTACGAACAATTGTATGAAATTTTCGTTGATTTTGAGTAGTAATGTTACTATAAGTTACGACGAGTTTTACGTATACTTATTTTTAGTTTAATACATACAACCATTCTAAAATTTGACAATATCAAATAGGTCTTACATCGAATAGCTAACTGCAAAGAGATGATACCAGTCCAGCGAAATGTTACCGTGCCGTTGTCGTGGGGTCGCAAAAGAAGTCTACGTCATCAACTTTTGTAAAGAAAACATCGGCATTAACGACCGTACATAGACAGACATGACAAAAACGTATGGTGGTTTGAATTAGCTAGACGCCCATTCATAATACGCAAACCGGACGCTTTACACAAATCTAATAATTTAACACCGTGACTGTTAAGTGTTAACTGAAAGGTCCAATTAGGCCCGTCTAGTACTACAGTCGGGGCTATAATAAACATCGTCAACAATACAGTTAAACTTGTCATGGATGATAAAATAACATTTTTGCCCAACTCTACTATTAAAATCACCACATTAATACACTGATCCACATTTATCGTAAACGTTTAAATCAATTCCCAATATATTAAACAGATCAACATTAAAAGTATTATAATCGGGCGAGTCATCGCCCCATATATAAGCACCACATAAATATACATCTTTTTCCATGTTAAAAAATACATGATCTAATTTCACCCAAATAACAGAGTCAAAGTGATTTTTTACAATCTTTATACCATCTTTTAAACATTCTCTATAGTAAAGTATAACACCACCACTACTACGCCTAGCATTTTTATGTTGCAATTTTCTGTAAAAGTTATGTGAAATGTAACCATTAAGCTCAGTGTTACAGTTAACATTACACCATGATCCATATAGAAAACATATATCATTTTTGGCTAAAATATCAACAAAACATTTACATGATTTATGTCGCTTTTAAGTCCATGTATATTTCAGGATAAAATATAAAGTTTATCTCCCACGTAATCCTAGTCCCTGACGGGCTTGCCGTCAACGTACAGCGTGTCGTAGGAAATCCATGCCCGTTTTCCTTCTCGCTTGGCAGCCTTCACTTTAGGGAAAAGTCTGGCCCTCCGCGCTTGAACTTCCGAGGTAACTGCTCGTTCACATAAAATTCGTTCACATCGACTGTCTCCCTGGCGATCTTCATCTTCTCATGCAAAAAGTCCCGGAGCTTGCGTTCAGTTACTGCCGGGGTCTCGCATCCGGTGAAGTTGTCTTCCGGAATGCCAGAGAAGATGAGGTTGTTGCGCATCGACTGCGCCTTTAAATAGTTAACATCTTCACTGAGCTGCTGGCGTTGACGCTCCAGATCGTGCACGCGGGAGCTAACCTCACCGACTCCAATATCCGCCGCTTCCACCTTGTCTTCCAGGCGTGTAACTTCGTCCGTCTTTTTTGCCCGATCATCTAGAGCGACCCAAACCTTCTTCAGCTCACGTTAAAGTCAGTCACTTTCTTTTCCAGCACTTCGATGGAACCTAACTTCCGTTCCATGGCCTCTAGTCAGTCCGAAATACCTCTCATATTGTCTTTTAGGGCAATCATTAAGTCCCGGTTGGTGGGTTCCCGCCCTCCTTCGGCCACCTTGGATACTTCTTCCTGTCCGCCCGTACCGGTTAGAATAACGTTAGAAGCACTAGCCATATTAGGGTCTACACACTCCTCATACAGCACTGTATTTGCTCTACACAAAACCTCACTCACGGAAATATCACCAATCGAATCGTCAGACGGGCCTCTTGTCTTGGTCGCCTTACACTTTAAACTACTATCCGGACCATCCGAAATGCTACTACTGCTATTCAGCTGTTTTTTTTCTTTTGTTCCACTTTTGGTAAAATTCACAATACTTCATATCCAACTATTAGTATAACATTAACATGCACTCTGTAAGGTAATCCGATAGTTTTAATGCCAATTAACACCAAAAAAAACTTAATTTTATATTCCCGCTTTGAAAAACACACTTGTTCGCTCAATATCACGTGACCATAGACGGTATCAACGTTTGAAAGGGAATATTAATGTAATTTGAATATATATTTACTGAAGCAAAAGTGTTCTATATAGCAATATTATCAAAAAATACAATACCCGTGGTTTTTTATAAAAGAATGTCGAAAAGTGAATTTTTATATTCTTGATATATCTACCGCATTCATCCGCATAAGCAGCGCTTCTGTGTCTATCCGGGCAAAGGTTATTGGATATATATTTTAACCCTTTAAACAACGGAAACTTAAATAATAATCCAGCAGATTATTTTACAATCACGACGCTTTTGTTAATGGATAGACAGTAAAGAAAACGTGCCCATGTTTGCTATTAAAATTTATACCATAAACATCCTTACTCGTTAGTATTTCCAACTTGCAAGTGCAAGATGAACAATATTCGAAACAGTTACTTTACATTTGAAAGGCGTGTAACTGGATATACACGAGGATCAGGCTATCGCAGTTTTGATTTAGATACGATTAGTAAACCGGTTGGTCACTTAGCGGACAAGTTAAACACATACTTATCGATTAAGAGTGACACAACAGGGCAGGAGTAATATTACTCGAGTAAGTAGCAAAATACATTTATAAATTCTGACAATGTTTATATGGATATTTCATCTCCAACAGTGCTAGAATGTCTTATACATACTGTTTGTCTTTTCATAAGCAGTATTTGTATATATGTAAACGATTAACAGATGAAGAGACACACCAAACACGTGGTCATTCGAAAATATCAGGCTTTATTGTAGAAGCCAACTGGCGACGATACCGACCCTTTGCAAAAACAGTTTCTAAACACCCGCAAAACTAGACAGCTGTGTATCAGATGTAATGGTAGCAATTATTAACTAGTATGTATTTATACGCATGTCCTCGTTACTTTTATATCGACGTTGCCGTAGGTTGACATTATAAAATTGTTGGCAAAGATCGAACTGTGCTTGTACGTGGAGAAACCGAATAATAGGAACGACTATTTTATATTGTAAAGTGATTACGACAACGTAGAACAAGTACAAATACGCTTATCCTTGGATTCAGGGTATCTATCAGCAATAGATATAATGGATATAATTTCAACGAGGATGACCCTGGATCGGGAAAAAATCTCTGAATGTCAGATGTGCTCCACTAATTCTAAGACAGAATCATGGGTAACATTTGCGCTTAACAGAACAGAATAGAACAGATAATTTATTTGCGAATAAAGCATAAACTGCTCATCGTAAAAAAATAAAGCAATAACGTCAACACGAATACACATGAGGTTAAACAACAAAGCAAGAAACAGAGAAATAAAAGTAATAGTAAAAAAAAGACAACTTAATTGTTTTGCATTTTTTTTTAATATATGGGTTTCGTGAGAGTGTAGTATACTAGAGAAGGCTTGTTAAGTTTTAGCAAAATTATGTGAATGTTTAAATTCGTAATTAATTAAAAAGGAAATATACACATGTTAAAGTTTAGGGGAAAAAAGAAGATATTATCTTACGAAACTATATATTGTCATATTGTCGGTTCAAAGTTTAAATACTTTAATACAAAAATTAGCTCGACGCATCAGTATAGTTGTTCTAGTCTCGTTCAATATTTGTGAAAATTTAAACGTTCTTGGTATTTATGTGAAAAAGTGTATGTGTATTTCTTAAATCATATAAAGGACATATTAGAATAAAATGGAACTCATCTTCAATTTCATTTAGTGTACACAATTTAAATATTCTCTCATTTCTTGGAAAGTTTTGGTGCCTACTATTTTCTATAAATAGATCATAAGGACAATCTCAAAATTTCTATTATGTTTCTAAATTTCGATTTGCCAATTTTGTCTTAGTAAATGGATCTTTCGAAAATGGAGTTCAATTAGAGGTAAAGAGAGTATGTTGAAATGTCATACACATTAGTTCGCCATTTGAATCGTTTAATATATTGCGATTTATTATAAAAATAATATTAAATAAATAAATAAAGCTTTTATTGTAAAGAAAACATTACAAATATGTTAACGCTTTTTGTGTAGATTCATGGTGTTCGGCTAGATAACAATTTTTGTCGACGTTGACTCTTACACTCCACTTCTTGCAATACTCCAGCAAATCGTTAAGGGAAGATTGTAAGCCCTGTGCGGATTCTGACATTCCCACTGCAAAAAATAGAAGATAAATAGATAGTTTAGTGTAATAATTGAAAATTCATTTTACTTTTTGTTCAAGCCGATATGTTCCGTTGAAACTGTTTATTGAGTTATATTGTTGAATGCAGTTCATTTTAACTTTAATGTTATAATACTACATTTCATTAAGGATCATTGTTACGCAAGCTTCACTTAAGAGTTTAGTTGCCATAATGAATATTGTATATTTAAAAGCAAATGTTACCAAATTCGTACCCTGTATATTTCGCAGCAGTTTATATGTGACTGAACAGACGTCGTTGACATGATAAATGTCTCCGTTGGGTTGACGATTTATTGAAGCTTATTCAAATCAATAAGCTGTATCAATTATTCTTATTATTTGGTGTATTAATTAGCATATTTGTCCGATTTTCGCCCATCCGTCCGTTGGATATCCATTACCTTACCGGCGCATAAATTCCATACTTTGTTTCGCCCATGGTTTATTTCAGAATTACAAACTCTAATTTAGTTTCGTTAGAAAGTAAATTACGCCTTGTGGTAAAATAAACGGCTTTGGTTTGCTATTTGGCTATTGTGTTTTTATAATGTCATGAACAATTATAATTGTCATTAATATTCTTCTGTAAACTAATCGAAAATTGTGTTTAAACGTTAAGTTTGCGATCCGCGGCAGGCATTCAGAAGTTACTGAAGACGCCTCAGTTAACCACGGTCAGTGAAATTTATCGTTAGACGTGAACCAATCTGAGGATCAAGCGTCGATGGCAATGGCAAATTAAACCTTTTTTTTATAAACTTATTAGATTATTAAAAATGAAACATTTTATACTTTGTCATATATTTAGTGATATTTTATTATAGTTGCTTATTATATAAGAGGAAATGGTTTATCACACGTTTTACCTATCTATGTAATATAAACATTACATTTTTATTTAAAAATGTATTGATCGTTAATTTACGTAATTCAAACTTTTACTGCAGTTTTTCTCGCAGTGAATGTTAATATAAGTAAAGCATGTGTAACACACGTTTTTCAGCGTATTTATCGGGTTCTTGTTGATTGAATAATAAATCGAGTGACTTTATTTTAATGAAATAAGGTTGCAACGTCAAGAAACGTCACTTAATTTAAATACCCTTCCGGATGTATCATGACTTAAACGTAAATATTAATTGTCTCTGCCAGAAGAAAAGCATGTGAGGCTAAATATCTCACACCTGTTTTCATCTTATACCATGATTTAATAAAGTCGTCAAGGAAATTTGTTTGGAAACTTGCTAAACGCTCGATTACTAAAACAAAACCTGAAATTAATTTGATGAAATGAGGTTTCAATTTCAAGTGACGTCACGCGATGTAAATAACTTTCCAGTTGTATCATGACGTTAATACGGAATATTAGGCTTGTCAATTGTTCCATGTGTTTGTATCAGTCGAGTGGCTTGTGTGATGACGTATATCACGAGAGGCGGGCGCCTCGAGTGTGATACGAAATAGCGCAAACCACGAGACTGATACAAACACTTTTAACAATTGACTTGCGTAATATTCCTTTTATTATAAACAACTTTGAATCATTTAAGTTAAAAAAATGAGTTTAAGCGTTCATAATTAACCAATAATGCTCTTATAGTTTTCTGCATTCAAAGTGGCGTCATTAAAAGTAGTCCGGCTAGTATGGTAATACGGAATTGGAAAACTAGCGAGTAGCATAATACGGGATTAATTTATGTGCAGTTGTATTTTACCGATTGATACAACTTGTATTTTTGGAAAACATTCAGCAGGTATATAATAAATGTAAATATTTCTGTTTCTGCAAGTTGCAAAGGATGTGAGAAAAAGACCTTAAATGTGTTGTCATTTTATACCATGATTTAAAAGAGTCGTCCATGAAATATGTTTTTAATTTGCTAAAGGCTCGATTATTAACACAATACCTGAACTTACTAAATTAATTATGGTATGAAAGTTCAAGACGTGTCATAACCTCTATTTCATTGTGCCATTAAAAGTAATAAGCCGTGTAAATAATTATTAATTAAGGATTCTCAAAAAGATACATAAACAAAAGCAGGAAGGAAAAATTTACATTTATTTTTGACGCATATTAATAAAATGATATACGACAATTATGAAGAATATGTGTCGTTAGTATAATTTGATGGATATAACGTTTAAAAATTGTATGTCCGCTTTTATTTATTTATTTACGAATCCTAATTGACAACTTCATTTATAACGCTAACAAAGATAAAACATGTGTATAGGTATTGACTATTTCAAACATAAAAAATACAACAAAATCAAAGTCTGATTATATGCATGTTCACAAACAAAAATTAAACATATTCGACTTTGCATTTCACAAAATTAGCAAAAAAAAAACACTCTTGGATACACTTAATGTTAAACTACATTATTGTTAAGGCATTTAAGCCACACACACAAATAACATCCACGTGTTACAACTGCATGCCAGTATTGTAGTAACTTTGACCTCGTTGTGGCAGCCCATCATATCGGTTTCTATCGGCCTCTGTCTCACGGCGATTTCTGTGAATTTAAAACAATAATTATGTATCATAGACAAACCATGCACCATAAATTAGAAGTAATAAATTGCTATATTCATAAACAATGTAAATACTACTCGGCTTAATTATAATGCACTCGAAATGCGAAGATTGTTTCCGGCAGAAGTATAATAATCTAATAATGATGAATGTATCAGGTAATGATTCTTATACGCACACACATCTAATTATTAGACTGTTGTGCAACTTTGTTAGATGAATTACTTAAAATATTCATGTAACTTTCTTTGAGGTAGTTATTTATTACATGACCATCCCTCCCGCAATTAAACCGTAGGTAAATATAGGCTAACCCCACCGTCAGTCTGTCTGTCTGTCCTTCTTTTCGTCAGTCCGTCTGCACAATGTGTTCCTGCCTTTTTTCGAAGAACTACAGACTTCGTATACTTATAAATGGCTTTAACAGGTGAAAACACGATATTATCATGAAACATTGCATAAACACGAGGTATGGGTTTCAAATGTCTTTCAATTTCATCTACTATTCATCTGAATGTCCGTCCGTCCGCAAAAATCGAAAAATATATATCGTAAACCGGATCCTGCGATCCGTCAGCATTTTCTGGAGATTCTTGAAGGAAACCAGGAATATTTATAAACGACCTTGTGGACATTTTGCGAATTTTAGTTGCCATCAGAAATGAAAGGTCGGGACACTACAACTCAAATATATGATAAAACTTAATACTGCAGTAACTAAAACATTGCATTTATTATCATGAACGTTTGTATACACATTTTGTGTGCTTTCTGTCATTCCCTTTTTCTGTTTTCCAATCTGACAGTTTGTTTGTTTGCAAATACAATTAAATTGAATATGGCCATGATACATCATAAAATATTAAAATAAACGAGAGGAATATGACAGGATGACCCTTCATTTATGCAAATGTCAAACACGTTTTTTACCAACATGTGCTTTACAAATTGATTTATTTCATAATTAAATATGGCCAGTAAATAGTTTGAGGACATTTGCACCTAATGCACATGTTGTTGTTTTTTAAACGGCAAAATACTCCTGTTTTCAATGCATACTATCCGAGCCTTTTTGTCAATAATTTTATATGGCTTTTTTTACGAAATGCCATTTGTTTACACAAAACGCTGTTTACCACAAGTAATATTTTCTTCTGTATGTAAACGCATCTCGTTAAATGCAAATGTATTACCTCTCATACAGAGAGCTTGGCCTGACGTCTGCAGCTAGACTCTGTTGAAAGGCAAGCTGGGACCCAGACAATTTTGCGCGAGGGATCTTGTACACATCTGACTTGTCATCCTTGAACACGGACATTTCCCGTGCGGAGATGTCTTGGTACGTGTTGTCATGCACCTTTGGTTCAAGATGGTCCATCTCCAGTGGCTGCTTGGCTTTCTTTTTGCACACAATGATCACCAGCACGACAATGATCAGGAACAAAACACCACCAACCGCAGCCGAAACTATTAAGAGCATTTTTGAGTCGGCATCTGTGAGCAAATATAAATAATAGATAACATCGAATATAATAATGCAGCCCCTCTTATACAAATTAAGCGCATTATACTTTTATTTAGAGAACAAAATAATTGTTAGTTACAACAATCATTTAGAGAAGAAATTAACTGTTTGTTACAACAAGTATACATACTTTTAACAAGCATTCGAAAAGTTAACATTAAAATAGAACAAACAAGACTCTTGCCAAGCAATAAAAGTCTCCTACCGGTAAGACTCCACCATTTTCAGCAATATTTCTAGTCTATTTGTTGCCATAGCAACCAGAATTCTTGACGTAGGAACAAAATGAAATGACGTGCATAATCTCCATATTGCCATCTGTCTATGTTTCAAGTTTCATAAAAAAATATAAACTTTAAAAGTTATCACAGGATCCAGAAACGTGTTACAGACTTACAGACACACTTAGCGCAAACCATAAGTCCCCTCTGGTTTTACCGGTAGGGGACTAATGAAAAACTTACCCTGTGTAATTTTCTTTTTACTGAAATTAAAAAAAGAATTGCTTGAGTACCGCGTGAAAATATAAATGTTTCAAAAAACCTTCTTGACTTAAACACATACTATTTTAAAAATTCAATATAAATGGTAAGCTACATCACAGGACACACTATGGACCTGATAACAATGCCTTCGCAACATTTGTAGAATAGTTAATCAAACAATATATATTATGGTTATTGTTAAGGAAAACATACCAAAAGTTCTAAGATATAATTCTTAAGGATAAATGTCATGGTGTTAAATACGGTTCAGCTTTACAAAATAAAAAATATCAGTTTGTCTATGTACTTACACACAACGAACGACCGTAGCGTCTACCTCACATTGTTCGTCATCGTTACATGGATGGATACTAGTATATACACGGCATTTTGCAGACTTCTTCTCTTCCGAATTGTCGTGTACGGGAGCTTGCCAAAGAAATTTTAAGCAAGATTATTTTGATAAGTTCGTTACAATTCAGATACTCGTGCCATAGTATATATTTAAAATGGAATATGTCTTCCTGTGTAGAACAAATGATCAACGGCTTTCATGTGGCTAACACGTAAAAGGTAGAATAACCTCTTTGAGGAAGCGCACTCGTAATGGGCACCTTTCCAAATATAATCTTATGTATTATTTTCTTAATCAGCATCATTTCACAAAACTACATGCAAATGTTTAGGTAGGCTTTCAATGCTTAAAAAAAATATACTGATTTTTTTTTAATACCACCCCACGCTCGGCTTTTGTCCAGTTTATTTGCAACCCTGTTGTATATGAAAATTCCATAATTCATCCAGATTTCCAAATATGGGCATGCAGTTGGTGTGTACAGATGATGTAAATGTGTTTAAAGTTTAAACAAGATGAAATAAGTATTCTTTTACAGACATTTAGTTTTTATAACTTGTTATCTATGGAAGAGCGCTATGAAATGTAAGTGGTTTCAGCCACGTAAAAATTGGGTTGGTTAAAAACAAAGTGTCATAAAATTCAAAATAGTATCATTTAAGTAATATTTTGATCTTAGTTTTTATAGATACACTATATACAGCGAAAATACCAAGAAATATACTGATTTTCCGTTTACTTTTTGAAATAATAATAAAAATGCAACATGCATGATTCGTATTTTCAGTAGTAAATCACCCAATTTAGTCATGAGGTTGTTTTAATTTTTAAAATTGAAGAATGTGCATAAAAATTGCAACATATTTAACAATAAAAATAGCTTAAATGCTATAATAAATAAAATTACGTTAGAAACGAAATAAAACGCGTCGCAAAAAGTATGCGTTGTCGGCAGGATTCGCACCTGCGCGGGAAGATCCCAAAATATTTTTTGTTTATCGCCTTAACCACTCGGCCACGACAACTTCACATTAGTACCTGCTTAAATTAGATATTCATAAGTAAACAAATAAAAAGGCTCTTCAATCTTCGAAGAAATCGTGGGAAATCATTACGGGTGAGTTAAATAATATACACGTGCAATTCAACTTTATTGCATATATGCATACGCATAAAAACACCTTGGTAATAGTGGATGTAGTATTGTTGTTAAACCTTTAACATTCATATACGCATTTGTTTTATGATGTTGTTTTTGTTGTTTTTTTTAAACTCCAAAATTTTATTTTCAATATATAGTATTACATACATACATGTTTTATATGTAGCAGTTCATGTACATGTACTTAAAGTGAGTATATAAACAAAGTTGTGTTCAAAACATTCATACACAACACATATTTAAAAAATAAAACACTTCAAAGTAGCTGTTTAACATACTTACTAAAAATAATTTTACATGAACGTACGTGATTATTCTTTCAATATTATATTGCACATTTGTTTATGAAAGATAACTTAAGTGTTAAATGGCATTATGTATGACTCTCTGATTATGCAGATTTAACAAAATACAGAATTGATAAAGGAAGTTTTCAATACGTTATATGTTAAAAACTAAAACAAATATAATATTAAATCATAAACACAATGATGTGATGCAATCAGAGATGAAGAGATCAAAAGCAAAAATTAAAGTAACATTCCTACTCAAAATCAAAGAAAATTTCGTACAATATTTCGTAAAATAAACTTAACCAATAAAATAAAAATCAGTGTTCCTTATGGCAATTGCCGAAATTTCAACGCCAGATGTGGTATGGTAAAATAGATGTTTGCAGATACAAAATGCTCCTTTTAATTATTGTTTTGCATATTTAACTCCATTTTAATTTCCAGCAACGATATCTATTCATACGACACATGAACACTAATGTGGTGTGTCGTATGGATAGATATATTCGCTGGAAATTAAAATGGAATTGTGGCACAAAAAAATAAAAACGAGCATTTTGTATCTGTAAAAATCTATGTAATCAGACCACATTTAGCGTTGAAATTGTGGCTATTGCTATAAGGAATCCTGATTGTTTAGGTGTTAACTTTATTTTGCGAAATGCTAAACGAAATTTTCGTTGATTTTGAGCGTTATAGAGGCTTTATAAATGCAAAAAACTAAGGTTATCTATATGATGCTTTTAATTTTGTGTTTAAAAAAATAAATAAGAAAAAGAAAAGACATTTTCCAATGTATATATATACGACCAAGGTTGTATAAATTTTACTAACAGATGTAAGGCATAGAGAGAAAACTTAACAGGTGTATTTAATGATATAGTATTTTTCAGTGTGTACAGATAAACAATGTTGTATAAATGATGTATACATTGTAATAACAGATGCAACTACAACAATCCTCACGTTTAATTTCTAAGTCTTCGATAACATGGTATTAAAAAGTTCCTATTCAGTCTCAAAGGATTCTTAATTAGTTTTTGAAATTGAAATTTTTTCAAGTTATCATATTCATAGTTTAGGTATTTCTTGGCTCCTGCTATGCTTGGAATGATTTTATTCGTTAAACACTTGTATAAGTGTAGCTTTAAAAATAAAATTACATTATTTATGGTACTAGCAGACTTTGTTAAATATCCAAGAAAGAAAGTTGTCTTATCAATGAAAGGAAAAGATTGTCCTGGTAACATTTCGTCAATAATTGTTTTAGATATCTGGCATTCCCAGAATAAATGTTTTAAAGTTTCATCACTTTGTTTGCAAAAAGAACATAATGGATCGTCAGTAATTTTCATTTTGTTTTATGATGTTAACAACTTAATAACCAATGAGTGTAAAAACTAAAAATCGAAATTAATGCGTTATTGTTTCAGATACTAATAATTTACCTTTATCTTTACCGATGAAAGCATTGGTGACGTTGTATGTTTTACTATAAATTACAAGGCCGTTCTCGGCCAATTTCACTACCGCATGTGTCACATCGCTCAAAATTTGTTCTCGCTTTTGATATACAACAAAGTGGTCCACGTATAGACTTCCTGTTCTGGGAAAACAAACAAATTATTAATTGTTAAATGAAATTAACATAAATATACAGAATTTGATTATTTTGATTAATATTTAGATGACATTCACACTACATGTATTATACGTAACTGGATTATCGTGATTGATATTTAAATTACTATCACTATATCGCATTTAACTTATTTATCTTTTTACAAAATACAAAAAAACTCTATTTTGTGTAAATGACTAACCGTTTTCTATTGATATTGGGTAGATAACTTTAAAACAAAAGATAAACTTAATAAATACCTTATATCTCGAATTATTACTTTTGAAAGCCAATGCCCTAGTTCGTCTTTGTAGAACTTGGTCAACTACATTATGACAGCACATTAATATCAACAGAGATTTTATAGTAAAAAGGGTCATTTTAACCATAAATGTTCTTAGGAATAAAACCATATACATTATTAAAAAAACAAAACAACAGAAAAAAACAAAATAAATTGCATATAGTTGGGGTTATAATAAAGATAAATATGTGTGTGTTTGTTAAAGGAAATTATTTTTTAATCCTAGTATAGTCCTTTTTTTCTTTCATTTGTTTGTGAGAATTTGAATGTATATATCGTAATTGTTTAAGTATATGAATTTGTAAATTGGAATGAAATGAATGTTTATTCTGCTAAAATAATGTTGATAAAATATAAAAAGATTAAGTCTGGTCAAATATTAATGATAAGCGTTCATTATAATTATGGAAATATATTAGTACAGGGTGGGCTAGAGGTTTTATTATATATTATAACTGTTTTAACATAAAAACAATATTCGAAGACTACCAAGCGTTATTTTAAGGAGTCAATTGCAATGATGACTAACGTGCATTGATTTATACTTTGCTTACAAATTGTACAAAATATTTTACGAGTTCCGTGTTAAGATGTTATTTTAAATACGACTTATACATGGACTTATGATAAAGCATACAGAAAAGAAAACTAATTATAACAAAATCTAGAAAAATCTTCAACATTAAATTAATCAATATTATTCTAATATTTAACATGTACGTAAGATGTTTTCGCGTATATTAAAATATTAAGATAAGTTGTTTTGACAATTGAAGGTTACGAGTGCTAAATAAGAACTTTAACATGGCAACCTCTTCAAAGTTGATGCAATTACTTACCGATGTTTTAAGTTCTTTTGCATACTGATCGTAAGTGTCGGACGTATTTAAGGATTTGTGCAGAGGTAATGAGTATCCCAACTTTATTTCCACTTGCAAGACCCCATGGGCGTCATCAGACACTGTACATAAAATACATAGAGTGGCAGTATTACACCATGAAAACATCAGATAACCGCGATCATCTTAGCAATTTGCCCTTTGTTCAAATATGAAATATTTGACAAAGCCCACGAATTAGAAACATGCAGTAAAGAATGTTAAATTTCTTACAAGCGTTTTCGTCCGGCACAATGATTGCATGGGTATTTTCTGCAAAGAAATATATTAAACAAACATCAAACAACTAGTTAATTTACATTATAATTATTGGCACAAGTAAGTGACAAATATTTTCGAGTACATTTGAGTATACGATATACGCTCACAAGCAAATAATAATAATAAATTATGATAATAAGCATTCGCACGTTTAAAAACAGTTGAGCGAAGCTAAACAATTCCTTGAAAGGCCAAAATTAAGTTAGTTAATAAATAACATATGATTTCGTGTTGTAAATAACACATCTTTATAATAAAAGCACATTTACAAATCAATAAATAGCATATCATCTAGCATTCAAGCATAATTATGCGTGTTCAAATGCAAAACCTAATAAAATGTTACATAGCCGAAACCCGTTCTCGGTTTGATAATTAACATACATGATTGAGTGTGTACTTATGTGACTCATATAATTATTTAGTGCATTGTAGATGATCTGGTTTGGTTTCAATTTAAATGTAAACAAAAATAGCAAAAATTAAATATCGCTGTTCTTGTCACTGTTTTGTTAAATAGTGGTTTCAAGCGTCGCATCTTTCGGCATATTTTTCACGCTATAATGGCAGCCGCATGCCGGTTAAGACAATTTTAAGTTCAATATTTTGATAAATAACACAATAAGGTTGTTAAGCTGTTGTTGTTTTTAAGGTTATGGCCTAATCTATCGAACAATATTTGTCTCTATATCTGACTTGATTTTTCATCGTGAACGTTGGCATCAAACATTGCATCTTTTATGTAAAAACTTAACGCGGAATTTAGTTGCAAATGTGTACCATAAAGAAGCTGCTCATTCATTTGTATTACACGACCCACAACCTTGTTTGGATGCTTTTCGTAAGAAAATTCTATAGAATGACTACAATGAAAGAATGACTACAATGAAACATCCATACCGACACATGTGTTTGGGGTAGTTTCACTTTCGATGTAACCTCGAATGCATGAACACCGCGTTACACCTTCCCAGACTTCGCAAAGAGAGTTCTTCTTCTTGCTACACGTCATAGGCGATGTACATCCTGAGTGGATCGAAGAAACAATTTTGCGTACAAAATTATCAAGTAAAGTATTAATAGGATAAAATAGTAGTAAATTTTTAGGATAATAAGTAAAATATAATTGTGTTTTGTTATTGGTTTCATAGTCAGGGTGTTTGTATCCAATATTAAAATAATACAAAGATGTACCTTCGTTGTTAACAATTGATACATTCAACACGTGTACTGTCTGATCAAAGATCACCAGCGGCCTGTCCGAATGACGAGTCAACGCGTCATAAACATTGACAGTATTATGCTCATTTTGTACGTAAACCACCCAATGTTCTACGATTAAACTTCCGATTCTAAAACCAAACATGCATCTTCAATAGAAAATAACTAGTATTATCTTCAAAAGAAAAGAACTATTATTAAATTTGTTAATAGCTTCATCACTCTGTAATTAAAATTAACAAGCATATATATATTAAACGACCACATATGTTTATAATTCATTAAAATAATCAAACGAAATTTTTTTATCAAAGGATGATATGTTGCGTTATAAATAAATTGTTTGCGTATAATATAGCGCTCCATAACTTCAGTGTGTATCAAGGAAATTACAAGAGATACAGACAGTGGCAGTGGAATTTAACTATCAACCAAATGCATGAAAAAGAAAATGCTTCGTTATGTGATATAAAAAGAATGACTTTCATATGAAAACTCAAGAAACCCTATCAGAAAAGAAAATATTGTTACCTCCCACTAGTGTTAAATGTAAGGCAAGTGACCAATTGCTAATTCAATGCAGAACAAAACATACCATAAACCTATTTAACATAACAACACATGTATGCACACACATGCTTTTAGAAGTAAAAAAACAGCATATCAAACGTTCCTTCGTATGGAAATGTTTACAAATGTACATACATTGGGTTGTTCGTTTTTTTAAGTATTACATTACGTTTAAAGGATGCAAAAAACTGAACAAAATTTGTTTTTGATTTACTCTTTATTTAAGTGTTCTAATCGTTATTTTACATGTAATGGGAATGTATTTGGTGTTTGTATCAAAACAAAGTTTAAATTAAGATCATGCCGTGAATATAGATCTAATGCCAATGATTGGTCTACGTATACGTACTTTATTTCTTTAATAACCACTTTGTAAAACTGTTCTCCAAGAAGGTCTTTATAGTATTCTGTAAGCTAATGAAAGAACAATGGCGTTTAATATTAGACAAAAAACATCATGCAAATGAATTACACCATACATGTATAACAGTCCACTGAATAAGTCAGAGATTTAATTGTTAATGAAAGCATCGCATTTATGTAATATTTCTAGTATGAATGTTATGTCTCTAAACGTGATTTTATTGTAACGTGATTGTAGTAACGATTTGCATAATAAAGGAACATGAATTTTCTTAGTGACCTTACCTTGCTACTAAGTTCAAGTTCGTATCGTTCGTAGGTACTTGATGAATTCAATGTAAAACCTTGCGGTAAAATGTAGTCCAACTTAACTTCAACAACAACATGACTGTATCTTCCATCATAAACTGAGGGTAGAATAATAAAATACTTTTTGACAAATATTAACTTTAGAATGTAAATATCAAGTAACTCGTTTACTTGTTTTATTATTTGAAATATATAAATCTAGTTCTTGTCAAAACAAGTAATTCATCGCTAACCTTCATCCGTAACAGTATTTGTCTCTGAAATTTCTGAAATGAAATATATATTTTAAATACAAATTCACAGGCTTAATTATAATCCATTTCAACCGAAATACAGATCAGTCATGCGAACTAAATAGTGTCTAAGAATGTAATGGTATCTTTGATTTTTGATAAATCTTCAAATCTAGAGAATTCTCAAAGTAACAAAAAATCGGACCTGCACAGTTGCTTGAATCGGATTCATTTTGTTTGTAGCCGCGAGCACATGAACAATGTACTGTGTTGTTCATAATTTCGCAGACAGAATTACGTTTCGTTTTGCAAAATTCATCCTGTTTGCAATCTGTGGATCAAAAGCAAACAGATACAATTCAATGTCTTAAAACCGATGATTAACATGAAGTGCCGACTTTGAACATGAATTTCTATTATTGTTTTAATATCGAACAAGTTGCCATTCCCATTTACACATGCTTCAGTTAGCGGATAAACATTTTCTCTTTTTTCGGGATGTAATTCTGATTTGTCTAGTGCAAGTATGATGACGTATGACACATAAAAATATGCGTATAGAAAACTGTATGGATCCAATTGAAATCCATCGATACACTAACATGTTTTATTTATTGTAATGTAATGAAACATGCTTAAATCGAAGTAAAAGTTAATTGTTTACAGATAATTTACGGAAAAAAGCGCTTTTAGACGCTTTTATTACAACAAAACCATATACATTTTGCCATTATTATGTATGACCTCTGTTGCAAAATAACGTTGCTGCCATATAGATTAATTCAATTATTGAATTGATTATCGATCAAATAAATTAAAATATGCCAATAAGATAGCATAATGGGACGCCTTACATAAGCCATTTACTGATGATACAGTACATACAGAACATTGGTATCAGCACTACTTTAAAAGTGTTTAAGAAGCCTAAGCAAATGTCTTTTTTCTGTTAAAACATAAATAAAGATCACAGGGAACACAAATACATATCGGTTTAAAAGAAGCTATAATGTTCAATTAACATGTGTTATTTACCATCTCCAACACTCTCTCGGGCAGGAATAAATATGATACAGCTGAAGCAAGCAACTGAGAGATGTTATAAAAGTATTGCAACATTGAATGTCGCCTATTGACATTTGAGCTAGACAAACGACGATCAAATCGACCCACGACGCAATACTCGACAATTTAAAAACGAAAAGCAACAATTGAAGACGACACGCGGAATTTGAACATAATCTTGTTAGCTCTTTAACTAGACACAATCATCATTCGCTTCATAATCAACTGACATACCGGTCGACACTCTACAACGATTTTGTGCGTGACATTTGCTTCATATAATGCTGTGCGTCGTTTAAAATGTCGCGCATTGCTTTAAATAACGTTTGTCGTTCTCCGTGGGTGTAAGTCGACAGTCCACAAGTGCACAACATTTGCGCGAAATAATGTTGCTTGTCGTTTAAAATGTCGCGTGTCGTCTTTAAATGTCTCTGTTCGTTAAACATTGTCGAGTTTCATTTCGAGCGTCACTTTTATTGTGGTGTACCTCAAAATCGTGACTGACTATATTCAATATAGCATTGACCGAATACCGTGTAATGCAAATTAGGAATATTATGTAAGCTAAGAATACCGCAATCACAATACGATAAATTAATTCATACCAGGTGTATACGGTGTCCATGATGTTTGGTTTGCGAGAGGATCGCATATCATCTTTTGTGAAATGTGAAAAGTGCCGTTATAGTAGCACTGGCCTTCGATAAAGCAGAACCCATCCTGTTCACGAGTATGGATAATAAATTAAATCGCATGGCTAAAGAATATACGGATTTTGTCAGTGTTGAACTTGCCAAATTGTATGCTAAATGTATTTTACATTGGCTTATACTAGAATACCGTTTATTCATTTATCCAGAAACATTATTAGGGAGGGAAATTCCTATTAACATCTTTTAGTCCTACATTTACGACGACTTATCAGGTTTTCATATATTACAGAATATTACACACAACAAAACACGAATTATTCAATGATGATAAAAAATGGACCAACGAAAAAAAACATACCACATTTGCATATTACCTTCAGTGAAAACGTGTATATCCATTCTGTATCTTTTGCATAACCAAACGTCTGGCATTGCGAGTTATAGATGTAGGCTAATCCTTGTTTGTCGTCCTCGTAGTTTTCACCGTCGTTACTTACGGATACATGGAATCCGACAACAAACCTATTGTCAATCGATCTACGTTGCCGTAATCCATGGAGAGGACATATTGTCTCCACAATTGTTTCGGCCTGCCCAGGAACTTCATGTCTACTTTCATTGTGAGGTGTCCCGTGTATGTCAAACTGAAACATATTATTGCAAAATAGTGAGGATCGATATAACAGACCCAAAAGTGCAATCACACACAATTTGAAATCCAACAATTGAGTAAAGCCTTACATAAAATGTGTTCAATCGGCAAGTCAAGTTAGACGATGTAAATTCTCCACCAAAGACAACAATCTTAGAACAGTCCGTCTTGTTCTGGTCACAAAGCCCATGATCTAATATCCCAGATATAATTGGTGGTTTTTTAAGATCAATGGAACAATCGACCGCGCCGAAACCCGAGTTACATTGACACGTGCCTGAAAAGACATGTTTTATAACAATTAACTTTGCGTATACTTGCATTCATGTTTGCATTCTAAGTATATTACAGAATAAATAGCATTCCTATGACGTTAAAAATGTTTTTTAATTTAAAGATATCACTAATATAGTTTTATGTTACCGTTGACGCAAATACCACTTCCACTGCAATTATTCATGCAAAATCGTTCTTCAATGGTTTCAGAGGTTTTTAAAATTTCTTTCAAAATATTCAATTCTGCGAGCGTCGGTGGAGCGACAGTTGTTATATGTGTTTCTGCTGCCCCTGTGGTTGTTGTGTTTTTGTTCTCCGCTCTTTCAATTAAGTCTTTAATAACAGTACTATTACGCTGGATCTCATTTTGACAAGTTTGCAACATGGACTGCTTTGACATCGCTAACCAGGCTGATGAGTTGGTTATCTAAAACATAACAAGAACATTATCTATTTTCATAAATATATTCTCTTACTTTTATTGCTAACCAAACCTTCTTAACGCTCAAACTTTCTGTTAATCTTTTAATTGTATTTTTATTCATATACATACCTTTATATCCAGCACGCAATTTTCCAAAGACACGTTCGTGTGTGTGTCTGGAATTTTATTACACATGTCCTGTATTGTTTTTAATTGCTGCTCACAATGACTTCGAGCGTCCATACCGTCCGTCCATACGCCTGCGCTTCGCTGAGGTTAATCAATATAAAAATCTTTATAAAGTTCATATTTAATTGTTATACATTAATTGTTTCCCTATCTTTATATTAGTTTAACTCCCAAAAACGTATTACAAAAAGCTACTTACACGATTTCGGACATGGAATCGCTGGTGCAAGACTGGTATCTTTATTACTGGTTTTCTTGATTGTATTGTCGTGGATCTCACTGGACGACTTTCTATCAGCTCACCGCAACTATGGTAACCAGCAAGCGTCCCTCGAGTACATCCTGCGATACTCCTGTCACACGAATATGCGCCGTTTCCTCCGGTCGTTTTCTTGCATGTGCACGTTGGAAAAACCCAAGGCTCAAGATCTTTATGATACGAATCGTTGGTGAACAACGATGCATTTCTTTGCACTTTCCATTCGTTTATAAATTGCGATTCATTGTCAAAATCATCCGCCGAATTACCATTAAGGGATCCACATAACCCTGTACTATTTCCACTTCTATCTTGAATCGACGGATTTACGGAAATGTCCAAAACTCTGCCTCCTTGCGCACCCATAAACGGTGCGCTGTCTATTCGCGCCCTGACTGCAGTGCCGTATGGCAAATAGATCTACAATTCGAAACGAATGCATTATGAGTATTAAAGGATACTTTCAAACAAGGCAAGTGTAATACTCCTATTAAGTAAAACAATTTTAAATGTATGCATTACAAATAAACGTAAACTATTTCGTTTATATAATAGCATAATTTTACCGTGTATGTGTAGTCGTTTTCTTTTTTCACTGTTAACGCCTTATCCCAGCACTGCCTGTAGCCAATGTCGAGGTATCCATTACACACGTTGATGACGTAGACGTCACGTCCAGCCCTTACTGCCACGCCACAGTTACATTTCGCTCGACTTTGGCCATCCGTGCAATTTGCTATTCTATGCTGGACCTGTAGAAAACATCGGTAACAATAACATCAATTACTTCAATAACATAAACGATAATTAACGCGCACTTATAATATAAATTAGTGTTTGAAAAAAGGATTATTCATGATGAAAATTCAGTTTGAAACCCATCTGTTGCATTCGTAACATTTATTTTAACGTTGTGAAGTACTTCTTATTATGACGAAATGAAAGCAAATACAATATCAATTACAAAACCAGGAAGAAAATAAAGTGGTTCCGTTTTTATGTCAAATATGGATAAGGATTATGAGTAGCATCACCTCGACATTTCCATACACTGAGTGCTTGTACAAGATGTAGTCTCCTTCTTCAGCGTGATGTTCATAGGACCTATAATTCATCGGTATAACAATACCTCAAACGTAATTATATCCATTGTCATCCAGAATATAAATGAATACTTTGACAATTAACAACCTATATAAAATTGATTTCTTGCAAAAACAATATTAGTTTTATAGAGCACTGCTTACAGATCTTAGAACATTCTTGGAAAGTTAGGATGTTACAAAGCATGGCTCTGGTTTTAAATGTACCAGCTTAGAAGTGATCTACGGCAATAGCATTTATAAAATGAATATCGTATTTTACTGACCATAAAAAATGCACATACCTGCCATCAAATGTATACATATGTGGATCATTTCGGGCTGTACATAGTTTTCCTCGCCATTGTCGATCCATCTCTGGAAGTACTTCAACCTAAACGGAAATTAGTCGACACATGTTTTCTTTGCATAGTCCCTCTTGTGAAAATATTTGAACTTAGATTAAAAAGTATATTTATAGTTTGGTACAATGAGAATATAATTAGTTAAATTGATAAAGGTGTGTGCTTTGGACATTTTATTGAGAAAAATGAAGAGAGAACAAAGAATATGGTCACGTTTACCTCTATTGCAGGCAGTTTGTAAGGGACTGAAAAAAAGGCGACTCCTCTAGTTCTGGGTATTTGTAAGAACAGAGTGAACTTCCCGGCAACGCCGTACTGTCCTGTTTCCGCAGCACTGACGCTCACAGTTATCGTCCTGTCAAATGACGTGTCGTTAACTGCCACTGAACATCCGCCTGGGAAGTTGCCTTCAGCATCTGAACAGTTTTGAAGACGTATTATCAATAGTTCTTTATTTCATATCATAAAGTTATGTTAACGAGGTAGGCTTGGTTCAATTTTAATGTCAATATACGTTAATATCATTAAATGAACGTTTACTATGAAGCAATTTTAATGCCACGCGCACGACTGCTATTTTTGTAGATAATAACATTAGAAACATACACAAGATTACCTTTATTAATTTTAGTGAAATTTACAATAATGTAAGACGCGTGCATAACGACGTTTAACACGCTTATGATATCTTCGTGAATAATATTATATTTTATTCATAATGTATCAAATGTGTACCCAAAATAAATTTCTATTTTTACAAATAATAAATAAATAAATAATTTATTTAAAGAATTATGAAGAAAGTTGTCTTCGTTGACAATTTCAACGGGTGCGGGAAATCTGTAGGTGAACTAAATTCGTAAGGAATTTAAAGTAGATTATATATCAAGTATCGAAAACGAGATATCAGCATAACAGATTTTGTTGAAGTAGTTCATTTTTGTACGTGTAAGCTTTTCACTACAGATATTTGTAAAACACATATGTGTTGGCATGGCATGCATTTTATGACTTTTATCAATTAAAAAATAAATTTTACATTTTATGTATACATGTATACATATCTAACGACAAAGGGGGAATTTGCAAAGTTTAAATAACTGTCTAGATTCAGAACAAAATTATTCAGAACCGGTTAAAAACTTACTGGGGCAAGTTCCATAATCTGGTGTGAAGTAGTCAATATTGACCCCACATGCGATGTTGTTGGAAGGTCTCACATTGTCGCACACTATCGGAACTGTTAATTGCATTTCCACAGACTTATACTCTCCTCGACGCAAGGAAATGCGAGGGGTTAACACTGTGATACCCAGGAAAAATGGATCCGACATCAACGACAACTGGCCCGGCTGACTGTTGGGTTCGTTGAATGCACGAACAGCGCATGAAATCTATACAAAATATTATCTTTTAAAACATGTGTGCTTCTAATCGGGTCATATTTAAATGCCAATGAATAACCTATTTATAACGTTTCATGCCATGTATTAAACAAAAACAAATGCATCAGAGTGAGTTTGATATTTTAGATGAAATCAAAACATTTGCGTAGGAAATTCAATATCATTCAACTTACATTTGTGCCCATGCCGATATTCATATCTTCTAGATCCATGTGCATCAGATAACACGGTGACATGTCGGTCTTGTTGCAGTATTGTTTTGTGATTACATGCTCTGAATTTCCTATGATGCGCCACTCTACTTGGTAGTAGAGATTTTCGGATTGGTCTGGGTCAAACTTGCATTTAAACCAGATTGATGTTTTATTGTTGTCTTTAACAACACCAACCTCGTTCGCAACAAACGACGGAGGAGGAACTAGTATAAGAAAATAAGGCAAATTTAAATTAGTGTGAAAATAACAATATCTTTGTTTGAACATGTTATATTAGCATTTGTCTTGAATAAATATAAGGTGTGAACTAAGAAGAAAATAGATCTGTAGAAATAGACACTAATTTTGACTTTGGATAAATATCTTTATCTTTAGTTTAATGTAGTCTTAAAGGTAGCTCAATATTTTGAGACCATAGAAAAATGCATCTACATAATTACTTACCTATTTGCACTACAAAGCCCTATCTTCATTTTTGCTATTCTTTTTCTAACACACGCAAAATTTTAGGTTGATCCGATAATAAAGAAATGCATCACAAAAAAACTCAATAACGATACACAATAGTCTGGCTTGTATTTTTGTACTTCAATGCCGAAGGGCAAAAGTTTTCTTAAAATGATTGTATGTGCAGTCAGAGCCCGAAAGCGGGTTTTCGTATTGTATCTATTGTTGTAAGCTTTTGTACTCGCAAAATAATGTATCGCTTTAAAATCGCAGACAAAAACTGTGCTAATATCTATCCCGCGTTTACCACAAAAATGCAGTCAATAAAATAATACTTTAACATTATTTTTTTTCTATACAAGTTGACCCAGAAAATCCAGTACTGGTTTTCTTAAAAGTGGGTTTAAACTTAATCCGATTCACATGGGTACCATTATGAAACGGAGAACTTTCAATCCGTTTGTTTACTTTCCTTTACGTCAGACTGTGTACACAGAGTATTTCTTGAAAGACGAATATGTCATGCTTCGAAAATTTGAAAAAAATATATGTAAAGCATATTTAAAGAAAATACCATCGCCGAAATGAAGGGATCATAAGAAAACAGGGTTTGGAAAATGAAATTCCTACAAAAGCCCAATAACTTTATAAACGCACTCTCGTGTAAATCTCAACGTAGCACTAAATGAAATGCACGAAATGTTTGAATTCGCATAGGATACATAAAATATTCACAAAAGGCATGTTTGTTAAATGGTTTTTAAACCTGAAGCAAAAAGGAACTCTGTAAAAATAAACATTTCTTAATGTTTATTTGAACGAATGTTATATTGAAGAAAACTCATATTTTGTGATAATGTAAAACAACGTCTCTATATCTGGCTTTAAAACACGATCGTTTTTGCAGTGAGAGCGTATTTTTCTTTCACTACTGTACCCGAACAAATCATGTAGCTCATAAAAAATCATAGGAAACTTATATATTGTGATATTAATCATTATGTTCAGCCGCTAAAGAAAGCAATCTATAAAATAACGCAGCTATGTGATGATGGTATACAAAAGTGGACTCTAAAGAGCCGCCAACTAATTTTTGTTACAGTTAATTTATTCCGATTCCGATTCCAATAGGTTCCCCTTATAAAACGGTGAATTTTCAAGGCTGTTTTCTTGCATAATCATTTTATTGGATTGAGAAAACCTTGTATATATTTAAAAAGAAATATGATTTTGTTTTCGAAGTTTAGGGGAGGAGGGAGATATATCATGCATTTTCTCAGAATATTACATTCACCTAAATGCAGGCATCCCCAGCAAACAGTGTTTTGGCAGTGAAATTTTGACAAAAGCTCAATATCTAAATAAACGCATCCAAAACGTTAATCTTTTGACGTAGTCAGAAATGTATAATGAATGCACCAAAACATGTGTGCAATTTATAAATGGCTTGTATAACAAAAAAGAGAAGGACATTTTCACATATAGGCGCGAAAACTGTAGAGTTCAGCAAGCTAACACGTGTTTATATGCCAGCTGCGAATCAATATATCTTTTCTTTGCACCTTTTCCCATACGTTTTCCGTTCTAACTAAGCGATTTAATCAGCTGGGTACAGACGTCTTATTATAAAACCCACATTGCTATAACGGTTGGGATTTTGTTAACATTGACATAAGATATCAACAAACCTAGTAACCATTGAAATAGTTTTATCTAGCCAGTGACTGGGTTATGGTAATTCAACCTCTTTAAGTCGTTTCTTTACTGAACAAGAACGAAATTTAGTAAATTGGTAATGTTCAATTAGTTTTTGCTACATTAGAAATTATCTGCGATAATTTTGAAACATATACATTAGTTTGTGTTTCATTTCATCGGATTTTGTTTCAATTGCTTTTCAAATAACCGACAGCCATAAAGAGCTATTCGAAATACAATTTTTTAAATTCACATGTTTTCAATTATAAGTTTTAATAATCAACGTCTTTCTACTTCAATGCGTGAGTAATGCGATTGCATAACAAACGATTGTTAAGGTAAAGATTGAATTTAGTTAAAATACTGCAATATTTCTTTACTGTTTAGGAAAATCTTATTGGGTTTCTACTAGAAATATATTATGTTGTTAGGAGCAGGACCCTGCATGAACATTAGGGTAAAGGGACATAAACACTTTCAAAAAATAACTATGAAGTTATATAACGTTATTTTTGTACTACAAATATTTAAGTGTTGGGCCGTACTAATATCTGATGTCCAGTTCTGTTGAATTACTGTATATATTAATCAATAAATGATGTGAACATGTTTGGGATTTTATCTTTTGCCCTAAATAAGACTCACTGTAAGCAAATTTGATACAAGGATTGTAAAGTCAAAGTATAAAAATGATTGGATATGGTTTCTGTATCCAGAGAAACGAAATAGTCTTCAAAAACGTAGAAAGTTAAACAATAAGCACTTACTTTCCGAGCCAATACCTGAAAAGCATCAAAATTTACATTAGTTGTGAAAAAAACATACTACTAAAAAATTAACATATGCGCAATAAGCGATTTAAGCAACAATAGCAAGTCCGCGCAGAACAAAAGTTCAACAAAATTATGTATTCAACAAAAACATTTGTGTTATAAACATATTACCAAAACAATAGGCACTGTCTTTTGTTACGGTTGGACCTAGTCGATATACATAGTAACCTCCGCAGTTCTTTGCTTGTAAGTCATATGTTATGCTGGAATCTCCCGACTGTTCTGCCTTGAAAGACTTGATTTTATCCTCTAGTTTGGGTACCGCGTTGGGATCTGATTTTGTTTCAAACATAAAAAGTATGTATGCACTTTGTTATAGTGGAACGCAAGTTTACGAACAAAACAATGGAATTAATTAGTTATGAAGTCAAGTATTCTGCTGTTAAACCAAATAAAAGCAAGAGCACAATTTCTTTAATATAAGAAAAACATTCTTAGTCTAACTTATTTAATAAATATATGTACAATGTATTCAGGAATTCTGTCTGCATTTATTTTAAAGTAGGTTTACAATTCCTATAATTTTCTTCGTCTACGTGGCGATAAGCGAGTAACACATCTTTAATATATTGAAAAGCCGACCTCTACAATTAAGCTAGGGTCACCGGAGCCCTAGTAACGTAATGTAGAGCGCACGCGCGATAAGGGATATTATACTACAAATATGTGTTGGGACGTTTTAAATTCTTACGCCGTGTTATAATTCCTAAATGTATATACCGGCTAATAGAAGTAGTTGAAAATATTTTCTCTTGCCTGTAGTTTTTTCCCTCGTCTTTTTGCACAACGTGGATGCCGATGAAAGTATGTACTCTTAAGTAATCAATACTTACGGGTACATACAATTCATAAAGTTATATCAATATTTTACAACAACGAAAATTTTGCTTATTTAATAAGTATGAAATTAAGGACACAAATTTGTGTTGTAAGCGTTTACTACCGTTAAACTTTGATCATAAAACAAAAATGAAAATTAAAAAAAATACCGTTGCTATACACCGGGAAAATTGTAGCACATCTGTTCATCGGAGGTGCTTGATCTGGCAAAGTGTTGTTGCCAACATTGTACCAGCCCAAGGAAAGTTTGTTGTCATTAATGGGATTTGACTTTGTTTTTAAATTGACCAGTCTCATTTCCAGGCTAGGGAGTCTCTTGTAGTTCTCTTTGTCGCAGGGATCAATGTTGTCTTGGTAGTCTGAATAAAAAAAATAATATAAACAACAGGTATTGTAAACATCACCTATTGGAAAAAGGGGACTACAGCGATAAATAAAAAGTAGTTCTTAGCGACACATGGATTTGCATATGATTGATTTGTATGAGTACTGACAGTAATAATTTGTAGATTTTTACGTGACAAAGTATATACGCACTACAATAAATGGCTACGTCTTCGTCGTGTACGCAGTCATGGGTGCCCCACTCTCGTGCTTTACACTCAGACACATCTCCTTCAACTCCGAGACATTGCAGGTCGTCCAGTATAATTGTCTCATTGCCAAACATGGGATATTCTGCCTCGGGTCGGTAAACCTTACTGTAAGATGGTATGTAGTAAATTACTGTCCATGACACGCAGTGAAATATATAGAGAGGAGTTAATGGCATCTAAACTATCGGTTAAATCTGATTCTTGAAAAACTAGTTTTATTGTGTCAATCTATTTTAAAAGTTTGACAATTTACTATATATATTGTTCATTCATTTATTTGTGTTATGCATTTTCATTGTGTAAATATTTTGTTAATTATGCGACATCAATAATCTCCCATTTTAAAGTATAAACATTTGTGTGTAGCTAAAACGAGTATTTATGTGGACAAGAAGTATTATAACATATTTTATGCATACGACTTGCTCACATAGCTCAAATGTGTAGCTTAATAATTGTGAAATATGGATATGGTATTTATAATAGTAAAGAAGAGTCCGTACCCAACAGAGTATCCCATCATAGAGCACAGCACCAAGGCATCTTCATCTCCAAACTGATCATCACAAATTGTGCCCCAATGATCATCACGGTACTTCTGTAAACTCTGGTCAAACCTCCTATACTGGATTTCTACCTTTCCTTGTACAGGCTTATGTAGTCCACTGCCTCCTGCCTCATGCAGGCCATCCATTAATCTTACAGGAGTTTGAGCACCTGATTATATACATTACAAGGTCAGAAATGCAAAATGAACGCAACGAAAATGCCAATATTGTGAACGACAGGTTTATATTTGTTTATATTATCAATGCTGATGTAAATTCTACCCCATGAATTAACTATTTTTGCTAAGTAAACTTTTTCATGAGTGTTCAATGTATTTTAGACATACGTACTCGTTATGCGGGACGATAAAAACCAACACTAGAAAACAGCTGAATAAATTAACTTCTAGAATCTGCGAGTAAACAAAATGTACACGTGTTTACTACTCACGGCAATTAAGAGCTACGTTTTCTCCACTAGGACAATAGTGTGTTGACTCAACCCACTGTCCGGATCCACAATCGTATAAATCACTTTCGTCGCCAAGACAACCGAACCCACCAAGAGTCGTATGTTCAGCAGTAATATTTGCGAAATATTGATTGTGAATTGAGACATTTCTGCAATATAAATTTTTTATCGTCATTATAAGTCTATATACATGATGTTGTATATATAACGACCAAAGTCGTATATCGATACAGGAAACATGTTACTTATTTTTTAAAGACGCTTTATTCTGAAAGCAATTTTGATAATTGTATTTTATGGTACTCGCCCATGGTAGTTGTCTCTCTTTCCTGCTTGATTACAAATCGCAATCGCATCGCCCATTGTAAAATTGTCTTTGCATACACGCTGCCATCCGCGGTTGATATAAACCTCAACTATACCTGAATAGAATGTCAGGCCTTCCCGAACTCGAACAGGTGTGTCTATTAAACAACAATAAGAAATATTTGAGAATAAAAATTACAGTGCATCTCGACGCTTTCATTAATATAACATGTCATATGTTAAACAGTAATAAAAAAACAAACGTACTACACTGCACCGCTACATCGTTGTTGTGAGAACAATAACTACTGCCCCATTGGTAACCAATACTACACTCGGAGATGTCAGGCTCGTCGCCACGGCAGTTCAGGTTTGATAACAAAATACTTTCATTCCCCATCCCGTAAAAGCCGTTCGTTCGTATCGCTAAGCTCCTAAACAAAAACAAGACATTTAGAGACATCCAGAGCAAACGGTACACTGGTTTTTTTACATCTTGTTTGGATTCGGCGTTTGCTTTAAATAGACAACAAATTCAGTTTTTTGTGTGATTATATATAGTCTTCAGAACAAAATTATGCATGTTTTGAATTTATTTCATACAAACAAATTGCGTTGCAAAACAGCCGTTTCAAATACTATAAGTTGACACGTCTTATGTAAGAATAAGTTACTTTGTATTGAGTCCTTTCATTCTGCATATTACTTTAGCGTCGTTTTCATCGAAGTAGTTGTCGCAGATCGTGCCCCAAACTCCTTTGTACTCGATTTCAACTCTCCCAGAATAGTTAGTTCCACCCACAAAGCGCATTGGTGTTAAAGGTCCTGTGAAGAGAAACGCATGTATTGATACATGTTCAAAGTATTTTTAATCCGTATTTATAAATTTATGGTTAACTTTGTTCTTTCATGGTATAAATGTTAAGGTATATGAAATAAAAGCGTTTACAGTCAACAGGGCTTATTTTTATTATTATTGTGTTGGCTGTTGCATATATATTTATAATTAAATGCAAGAGAGATATGCAACACATACATCAAAAATAACAAACCGAAGTCACCGAAGTGTATATTTATCCGCTATTAGTACTTACTACAATTAACGCCGACATCATAGTTATGCGAGTCACACGGTGTTTTTGCAGAATTTTCCTTCCATGGGTACGAAGCACATTCATCAATGTCCGTCTCTGTTCCATTGCACTGCAAGTCTTCAACAATCAGGTTACCTGACCCTGGTCCGTACTTGTTTGCATTTGTGTGTATTGTGATGTTACTGCAACCCAAATAGTTTCGTTTTCAATTAACTCATACAAAATCAATATGAAAATTTGAACATATTTTCCAAAAAGTAACACATAAGCTCTATTTTGTTTTAAACACACCAAAGTACCAACTTTAAATAATCGATAACCATAGAAGGTTGACAAAACTTGAAGAAATTCATAGATTTTAAATAATTGTATTAAATTCCCTTAAACAACCAAAGTCAACGAATATTTCGTAAAATATGTCGATAAATAAACTTAACTCGCGGACCTAATAGAAAGCACAGGCAAGATTATCGATTTTAATTCACGAGTGATCATAAAAAATATTTTCACGAGTGCCGCCGCCACGAGTGAAAATATATTTTTTATATGATCACGAGTGAATTAAAATCGATATTCCACCAAATCCAACAATTTTTTTTTTACAGTTTAGTACATTGTTAAAGAGTTTAACTAAAGAATTTCGCTGGGATAATGACGTCATTTCGTAAAAAAATGACGTCATTTCACAGTAAACAGTGAAAATTATTGATAATTTTCACTATTAATTTTCACTGTTTGAAACAGTGAAATTATCAGTTTTAATTCACTGATATTTCTCTATAAACCACCGAAAAGAATAAAATAATAATCCATAAACACAGTTATGTATTACCCCGCATACCCTTTCATTTGAGAACACTCTCTTTTCTGTTCATGTTCTTGCTGAACCGTTTAGAGCAGGACGACCTCGCTTGAGCTGCATTTATTATTAACATATTGATTATTCATGAGAACTACGTCGTGCTTCCGACGCTGCCAGAAGCCAACGTCGTGTTCGCTCGTAAATGTTCGGATATGGTCGCGAGCAAATTCACATGAAATATATTGTCACACAAGAAATAACGATAGCGCCGATGGCGTTAAAAGCATAGGTGCAAGATACAGGTAAGAATGGCGTCACGTGGTATAATGTAGTTCGATATCGCCATCCGCGAATTTCTCAAATCAATAATTTCAAACAATTACCGACTATTTAAATAGATAATCTTTCCATTTATATCAGTGTTTGAAACGCTTATGAAAAATAATTACCCAAGCCTTTCAAAATTTAAGCACGGACAGATCTGTATCGAACTATTCTTTTCACAAATGAAAATAGACGCTACCCAAATCGTCTGCGTCAAGAATTTGTCGTAAAACTTGTGGCAAGCGTTAGATGCAGACGTGCACAACAGATTGAGTTCTGAATACAGATTTCTGAATGCAGATTTTTATAGAAAATCCTCACAGCAGTTACTTCCCTTGCTTCGCCCGGTCAGTAACTTCTAGTATAAGGGAGGCCACTGCGTAGGAGATTGAGATTTATAGTCCAGATAGAATTGTTTTACGAACGAAATTTGTTTTAGGTTATAAGAAGATTTTTTGACATAAAACGGTCTTAGAAAAATTCACTAAAAACGGTGTCAGCAATATTCTTGGAAGAAAACGTTAGAAAAACGTTTCAAAAAAAAAATGTAAGAATGACCATATACTAAATTAAATAGATATTTCGTCTGATTTTTGATCAGGTAAGGCTTCATAATGGGCAACCGATCGATGTGGATTTTCGAAATGTGGTATATACCATGAGCATAGGTGCGTAAACGCACCTATGCTAAAAACGAGCATTTTGTATCTCGTTAAATCTATGTTACCAGACCACATCTAACGTTAATAGTTTGCCTATTGCTATAAGGAACACTGCTTTTTACGAAATATTTTACGAAATATTCGTTGATTTTGAGTGTTTATAGGGCTTCGATCTACATACAATAAACCATCTTCAGTATTGTGACAAACCAACGTCACAATCTAGAGTACACTTCAATGTGAGCATTTAAGAACGATCACTTATACTGTTGAACATTATATTTTTTAGCTATATTTAAGGGCCAGTCATGCGTTGCCACAGGGCTTGCAAGGTGTAATTAAACTCCGTCAACACACCATGTGATCGATGTGAGAAATTGCTCAAAATTATAAAATTAATATTCTGTAGCGAGAATTATACTATGAATATTCTGTAGCGCTCAAATAATGGCCTTGCGACTTTATTACTGTATACTGCACGCTTATCGCGATCTTATCATATCTTTAACGCTACGAACATTGCGGTTTGGCAACGGCGTGCACATAAAGCATTTGCAATTTAGGAAGGTTTAATGAACTGTTAACTTTAAATTGAACGCAGTGTAAAGTAATTATTGCTAGTTTGCTTTCGACGTGTCAACATCATGATATGAAATCGATGCAAAGCAAGGAAGACAAGGTCATCTTCTCATCCATCAGTGGCAGGCCATACTTGTGATGTCTTTGAACAAAATGATCGCCGCGATCATTAAAATATTGCTAAGTCTTTATATGGTTTTTAGAATGTTCAAATAGCGTACCTCAAAGTGTCATACCCAGCCAGTTTGCATATGACACGTGCATCGTTTTGGTTAAAGTTTGTATTACAAACAGTTCCCCAGACTCCGAAATACTGGAACTCTACTCGTCCCTGGTAAGTGTTGACGTTACTGACCAGCCTTACACGGTTGTCTGAAAAGATCAAGTTGTTATTTTGGTTATTTTTTTTTATATATTTCAGTTCATGCGTAGTGTGCATGTAAATTACTACATGTATGTGTACGCACCGCAAATTTATCACATGTCATGTGTACCGACAGAACAAACGACCGACAAAATATAACCGACAGTTTTAATTCGTTTGTTTTCTGTTTCGGTATTATTATAAGTCAACGTACTACTACATATGACTCCTGCTCTCTGTGTGTATTCCCTATCTGAAGAACTTGATGAACAACGTCTAACTGTCCACGGATATGTGCAGCATTCTGAAGGGTGTAATGTAAACTGGCACTGGGAAATATCGGTTTCATCTCCATTGCACGTCATGCCATATATAAGAGCATCTCTGGAGCTATGCTGAATATCAGGAGTCCTGAAACAGTGTATAGAATATGACAATAGCTGTTCAGAAAAGTCTGACACAACGTCAAGTATGGTCTTATTTATTTGATAGTAATATAATTTACATAACACATTCCCAAATAACTTCTAGTTGTAATAACTTCTGACATGACTTAATGCATATTTGTCATTAATACAATTCCATAAATGTGATTAATGAAATATCCTCATAAATTGTTACATGTTTAAATGTGCTTAACCTTTTTATTATCAAGAATGACGATGTAGGAGAACGAATTCCAATAGGTATGTCTTATCTTATGTTAAATATATTGAACTCTAAGTAAAACGTATAGTTTATGTTTAATTTAAGAATAAAGTTTCATTTGTAAAATTCAAAAAAATATAGTTCTTATATCAAAACCGAAATAAATCCTTGCTAAAAGTGAAGGTGTCTGTATTTAAACATTTGGAAAAGAAAGGTTCCTATCGTTACGCAATACCAGAGCGACTGAAGAATCTTGAGCGCTTCTGTTCGAAATGCTATCATAGCTTGCCAAACGTATTAAGTACAATCTCGTTACAAACAATATTTACAAAATAACATAATGCCGGTTATGCTTCATATTTGAATTTGAATCTACACGTGGTTTTGTATATGACGTGTTTACAAATGTTAAATTTCATAATTGATCCTCATATCGCTAAATCAAGTACTGAGTATTTCATATGAGTTTTATATAATCTCATAATGTAAGAAGTAATATTGTATTTTTGCGATCATCTGACATATTTTTTACAATACATTGATTATTCGAAACGTTGTCAAATGTGAATACTAAAATTTCCAGTCGATATTTCATTATTACGGCATACCCGATTTTGTATCCAAGCTTTTTGCAAACTACAGCAGCTTCTTTGAAGTTGAAGTTGAAGCCACACATAGTATACCACGTTCCGTCGAAAAACACTTCAACTAATCCCTTTGTTAGATCATTCCCTTGAAGTCGGGTTGGCGTGTCGGGCCCTGAATAAAGCGCGGGCAGAAGTTTATAAAAACGTTGAAAGTTTATCTTATTATGTAATCTTTTTAATCTTTATTGTTGATTAAATAAAGGTCTGTTTAAGAAGCCTGCATTGTTCAGAGTGTGAAAGTGCTTCTTGAATGTGACATATAATCACACATAGATACAGTGTCATTATGTATGGTTTTGTTTGATTATAGCAGTAAACCAAACAACATAACAATTTGGTTTTGTTTGAAAACTGCAATGCTAAACATACATTGTAATAAAAAAAACATGAAAGTCACGTTGAAACGTACGACAATTTATTGCAACCGTTGTGTAGTTAGAGTTGCAAGTGTGAGAAGTCTCTGACCACGGTTTGGACTGACATTCTTGCAGATCGTGTTCTCTTCCTGAACAGTTCACTTGTTCAATAACAAAGCTGTGATGAGATTCAAACTTGTTCTTCGGATAAACAGTTGCGTTTCTTAAAAAAAGTTTGCAACTTAAAAAGTCAGCATGGGTATGGTTTTGCATCATGGTTCTAAACACATATTATTTAAATAACTTATTTGACTATATACGTTTCCTTTCCATTATAAAAAAATGCTTAAAATATCACTTACCCAAAGGACGGAGCACCGATCAAAGTACAAACAACATCAGCGTCTTCAGAACTAAAGCCAGATCCACATAACGAACCATACTTTGTTGTTGTGTATGGATCTTGGAAATTCAGCTGAACCCATCCATAGTATTTACTAACACCGGGTTGTAGGGTAATCGATGTCCCTGTAAATGAATGTCAGTATACTATGAACTATCTGAAGGCACACACAAAACATGCAAGTTCAATATAATTAAGCTAGATCTGCCTGGCTAAGCTGATACAATTCCGAGGATCGCTGGTTAATTGCCCGGACTCGCCTCATAATTCATAACTTGTGCAGGCATTTGGCATGAAATTGCTATATACGTCCATTCTTATACCTCTTATTCAATTAGGCAGTTGTCAGGTACGAGACCCTTATTCTGGTTAACCAGCTTACCAAAAGTGCGAGTTGGTAAACTGATCGGCGTCATATGACTGAAATAATGTTGAAAATGGCAAACAATCCACCTAAACAATCTTACACAACAAGACAATATGCCCATAACTATAAATCCATACATACTGCATTCCAACTCTAGCGGTGCGTCAAAGCAGGTGTTATTCCACCATTCATTAGCACTGCATTCGGTGATGGTCTCTTCGTATCCGGTACAAACAAGACCAGATATCATGTATTTGTTGAATGTTTTGTTGCTGTATTTAAAACTGTCCTGTACATGACCATATCTAAAACAAAATATTTGACAGATGTTTGAAAGTTAGATTTTTACAAAACTAATGAACATGTTTGCGTGATTTTAAACGCAGAACTTTTCATTTATTAGTTATTCTAGTAAAACTTTATTTGACTAACGTGTATCTAAATCCAGCGGATCTGCATATAACATTTGCTTCATTTGTTCCGATTGCGGATCGACAAACCGGACCCCAGTTGCCATTGTAAAACACTTCCACTCGACCTTTAGTTGAAGAGGGACCATCCGCTAGTCGAACACTGGTTTCTTAAATACAAGTGTTAATTGTTCAGCATAAAAATCATTTAAAACAAAAATCTTAAATGTTTGCCAAATTATAATTTTGAAAAGTACTTTGCTGAATCACAAACATGTAAGTTATAAAAAATAAAGTTCATAAGTATAAGTTACATGTTATAGAGCTGTACTTTTAGTGAATCATTCAACCTTATTTGATATGTATTTCAATTGTGATGGTTATTGTGCCTAAAGTAAATGTTTCCATATATCTCTTACGACAGTTAATGGCAATGGCCTTTTGGCTGGAGCATGATGCCACGGTTTTCCCGGTGTGTCCAGTGCATTGCGAAATATCATCTTCCTTTCCATTACACACAAAACCACCATCTGCGATGGACCCGATGGTTGCTTCTAGCATTATAGTTGCGTTTCTTTAGACAGGAAAACGGGAATAACTTGTCACTCGTTTACCGGATATAAATGTTTACATAAGAATATTCATTTAGATTTAAATAAACTGTAACTTGTTTAATTTAATAAATTAACTTGAAATGTGTGCCTCTACAAAAGTCTCTGTATATTTCGGTTTAGTGTAATTTAATGTATATCCTCTGTAAGAAAAAAATCACCGATAGTGCAAATGCATTGTAAAAATGTGTAAAGAATTACAGCATTGAGAATGTCACCAGTATTTTTCGGTTACCTCAATTTTGGTTGTCCACTCTTCAGTGCACATTAAACCTTTCAGGTATAACCATTAAGTTTATTATATAGCTAGTTAAAGAAAGATAGTTATTGGGAAATGTGGGTTATAAAATAATTAAAGAAATTACAATGATTGATCAGTTTACTACAGTCGGATTGAATTTCAAAAAATAAGAACAAGAACTTGTTGATTGTAATTGAATTGTACACTGCTATGGATGTGGCATCCGAAATAGAGTTTTCTTCGTGTGCTCACGTGTAAGTCTCACATGAAGTGTGCACATGAACGTCTTAATGTTTGCACGAGCAAGTCTACATGTGCGCATGTGCAACACTTCTCATGCCATGCGTAAAGAGGATCAACGGACGTCATTGCGAAAACATTAAAACCAAACACCGTAAATATGTAAATACAAATAATGCAGTTAACGTTTCTTACCGACCAACATTAAAAAAAACGCATTGATATCGGTAAATAATAATGATTTGGGCAATTTTTAACCGTATATTTTCTAAACAACCTTAATACACCTTAGCTTGTGATACGTATGGAGACATCGTCATGTAGAGAGTGTTATTCTTTTCGTCAACTGTAACGGTTACCTGAGCTCGACTTTGCAAGTCTTGTGAATTACTTAGTCATGTACACGATATGTATAAGTAGTGAGACGTACACGACGCGTTATTAACGTATCGGGTACCTGACTGAGATAAAGATCTTTCGAAAAGATAGCGATACGACTGAATTTTGTAGTAAAGATAATACCTTAAAATACAGATATTCATTAAATATAGATGTGTAAAATATTCTTAGGAATGGAATATACTTTTGAACATTATTAACATATGTATTATGTGTTGCTTAGCATTGATGCTGATGCACATTCTGAATGTAATGTATCAAACAGGTCTCAGGATAAACATTCATACAGTATAAGAAATTTTTTATGAAAAATATGTTATTAACATTTCGAAAATATTGATCGTTGATATCAAAGCTGTGACTCGCGAAGAGGAAATTAATTACATGTAAGGAGAGGGTTCATGTACCTACATATTATATGTATTTACCTCTTTTTATTTCATGATATCATACCGTATTTATGTTGTCTTATCGGACAACGTATATAAATATGGTAAACATTTAGTAACTTTATGACACAATCATATTGACGGTTTTTTAAAACCACTAAATTTGTTATTTTCGCGATAGAAATATAGATAAAAAGTTGATGTCCAGTAGTGCTCTGTGTTTATTTATAAGGGAGAGTGACAATTACTGTAACGGAGAGATGTATTATTTTGTGTTTTTTAAATAACGGAGATTGCACTTCAGCGCTTCGCATCGTGAATATTGCATAATATGATCCAAAACTTAATAATTTGTGTTTCTTTAAACCAATACTATATTTTTATTTCATCCTCTTTGTGGAAGGATGGGCGGGCGGCAAATTCATTTTCCGCTCTCAAAGTCGTACGGTATTCATCGAATCTTTACCAAACCGTGATGTTAACATAACATATTTAAGCCAAGTTCGCTAAAAAGCTAACTTGCACCAGGAACTTCCGAGTTATTGCAGTTTATATATATAGCGAGCGCGATGTTCGGTTCAAAATCGTTCCAAATTTATAGCGTTTTATCCTAAATTTCTGAGAATATTTGTTGACATAAAATAAACGGTAAGTTCGATTATCAGTTTATGCCGTTTATTCAAAGAAAATTTCCGAAATTCCCCGTTTCCGCTCTCTAAAGTCTAAACTGTTCATTGAATCTCCACCAAACTTTCTGGTAATACATTGTGACATAAAATGGAGGTCAAGTTCGATAACCGGCGAAAGCGCATCTCGAGTTATTGCTATTTATTTATACCAAAATGCTCAATTGGCCGTTTCCGCTCTCTTTTTCTGTTGTCATCGAATCTTCACGAAACTTTCTTCAAATGTGTGTTGACAGCACATGGAAGCCAAGTTCATTGACAACATGACGTAAAATGGTGTGTCATATCTTTGAACACATACCCCCTTCACAGTATCTTCCCAAAACCTTCCATACATGTGGTACAGTATAAATAAAGGGCGAATATTTCTCGCCATGAAATTTAACATATGGTAGTAGATGTCTTAACTCAAAAACTTAACACCGATCATGCTAGCTAAGTTAGTAGAGTACTGGAGGATCCGAACTAGCGGGTTCGATTCCCGGAACGACAAGATTACTATTTTGGTTCTCGCTTGTACAATTATTTTTACGGCCATCGTCTCAATACCATTGGAATCAAGTGGGCCAGTTATTTATAAAATTATGAGCGCGTCATTTTAACTTGCAAACAAGCTAACCAAGGAAACAAGAGAGTACATAAAGTGACCGATATTATGCATTTGTATTATGAATTAAATATTACCTGCAGAAAACGGCAAAGAGTCCAACAGTTTTAATACATTTCGATATTTTGTTTTGATTTGTAAACTAAATTTTTATAATTGAATAAGAACAATATGGTAATAGTTTATCATGTAGTCAAAAACGTGACAGGCAAGGCTTTGGCAATTATGGTAATCATCAAAATGTTTAGCCAACAGCAACAATACCCATATCTTTTGAAAACTCGGCGAAACTAAATATCTTTCTACGACAAAACATTTCAGAAAGTTCTTTGTACAAAATAGAATTGACGAAGTTTGGGATAGGCAAATTGTATTTTTATAGTGGCGTATTCAGAGCTGTGGTGTTAATAAGCGTGTTTGAGTAACAGATGACACTTTATGACTGAATGTTGCGTTTGGTTGCGCAACGTTAATTCACATTCTGATTTGAATGATTACCTTACATGTTTGTGTCCAAGCATTCGACATATGACGTACGCATCGTTGGAACTGAATCTGTCCGAGCATACTGGCAGCCATGTTTTGTTAACATTAATTTCCAGCTTTCCGGAAAGGTAACTGTTTCCATTATCTAATCGAATGGGGGTTTCTGCAAAATACCAGCGAAACCAGCGAACATTTACATATGTCATACACATAATATATGGGTTTAAATTTTATAAGTTGTTGCATTCTTTTTATTCTGCATGTGTATTTACAAATAAACACCGTTCAAATGGGGTGTTGAGTATTATAATACTTACATCGATACCGGTTCATTAAAAAGTATTAGACTCACGACAGTTAATCCCTGTTCCTCTCGTGTAGGTGGCTGTTGAATAAACTGTACTGTTTAAACATTCAAGTATATCAGTTTCATCTCCATTGCATTTTAATTTGGAAAACATTTCATAAGAGTATGTGTTCTTCTGACGAAGAAATTCCTCAGAAGATAATTGATAATTTCTGAAATAAAATAAAATGGTGCAAAGAGAACTGTGTCAATGGATAAAGACATTCTCAAATACTACATGAACAATTTTTTGCATAGAAAAAATTGCTTTATCGAATTTAAAGCCCAGTTTAAGATGCATATCAAAATAATAATCAATAATCTATTAATTACACAGCACATAAAATATTTTAACAAAAAGCAACAAATGTTACACTATTTTATAACATAAACATATTGTTTGGCTTTTAAAATATTTACCCAGTTAAGTTGAACAGCAAAAGTCTACATACAGTCTGTATAGTAGCTTCGTCTTGCAACTCACTGACCGATCGTAAGCTATCACCAATGCGTATTGTCAATTGGCCCATATAATTTGTCCGTCCATTTCCTAGTTGTATCAGAGATGCTACAACAGGCGTTAATACTTATTACAAACAAAATATATTCACAGTCTCCATGTCTTAAACGTTTCATTTCATTCTTAAATAAAATACATTTAACACAAAAAGAATGTCGAAAAAGGTATGTTCTATGCGGCAATCAATTAATCCTTACCGACATTTAACTACGACATTCGGGTTAACATTAGGTCTTTTCGTAATTAAGAAGTTGTCTCCCATTCGGGAAGGTATCACGAGTATCCCGTGCAAAACGCGGTCCGTCTAACATGCGAATATGACTCATATCCGCGGATTGACCGAAAAGTGCGGATATGGACGAATACAGGCAATATCGACACTTTGTCTGCAATGTTTAATAAAAAAAACACAATATGGGTTAAATATGTTAGTATTGTCTCAAAATATAACAATTCAATAGACATTATCATTTTTCCAACTCTTAATTCATATCCGCGAACATGACGAAGTGCCAAAAGATAGTTTTAGGGCTACACACCACAAACAATATAACCATGCCGACACCACATATGTTTTGTTGTATAAGTTTACATAATGTTTATATTATATACAGTGTATTATTATCCTTGATGTCGTCTCAAAACTTGAGTATTTAGATAAACAATATGCTTTAGAAAATATTAAAATATTTTTGGGCCGATTATCGCCAGACCACAAGTAATTAATGATGTTACTTTTCCCTGATTATATTTTTATTTGAAATAAAAATGTTTATTTAAATATACTGAATGTTATGAATGCAGTAAATATTGTCTGAAATGTTACTGTTTCAAGTGGCATTTTTAAATTGAAAATAAATGATGATTTCAAATGCGCGAATATGATAAAATCGACAAATGTGGTTTATCCAATAAAGGATCTATATTTTTAGTGCTATTATAACTGTATGCAAGGTAAAAATATCTTATATTTGATTGTTACTATTTATTTTATGCTCTCCGGTGGTTTATTGAGAAATATAAGTGAATGAAAACTGATAATTTCAATGTTTCAAACAGTGAAAATTAACAGTGAAAAAAAATTGATAATTTTCACTTTTTACTGTGAAATGACGACATTTGTTTGACGAAATGACGTCATTATCCCACCGAAAATCTTTAGTTTAACTCTTAACCAATATGTCCCGATTTTCGTTATTCCGTCTTGACAGAGTTGTCGTTCGTGCGGGTAGGTATACCTACTTCCGGTGTTAAGAAATACAATGGGGAAATACAACTGTTCCATCGTCAAATGCCTTAATTGTAGCGGTATAATAGGTACATTTTCAACAAAAGTAACATTACATAAATTGCCTAAAGACTCGTTGCAAGAAAAGCTTGGATGACAACAATTAGCCGGAAAAATTGATTTCAAACGGCGTATACTCAAGTCTGTTCCGACCACTTTCGAGACGGAATCGGTCAAAACTCTGTTGACCGAAACAAAATTCCTACTGAAATATACCTCAGCGCAAAGTAGTAACAAAACATGAAAGAAAGCAGTGTATATTAAGACAGCCACTTTCAGAAAATATCCCTGTCACCTCTGCCCTACATTTCCATTCGTAAGTACCAGGCAGGTAGCATGTTTTGTAGTCATAATCCAAATTGTCCACATCATGTTCATACAACCATTATAGTTGCACTGTTATTAAAAAGCAATGCATGTCCCGCTAAAATATATATATTATGTTTTATAAGTGAATGTAACAGCTGTAATAATAATCTTAAACATATAGGCTTCGTATTTTAACTTTTCGGGATATTGGATATGAACTGTTGAAATATTAACGAAAAATCTAAAAAATTGCGGGACATGCATTGATTTTCAAAAACAGCGCTAATAAAATGGTTATAATCTTTCTTGAAACATTTAAATGTAGCACTTCGATATCCTTTGTTCATTTGAATAAATACAATAACGTGCTTATGTTTACGTACCAATAAACTATAATATATAGTAAACAACAAATATAAGATATTTTACCTTGCATATTTAAAGTGGCCTTTTCACAGATTTTGGCATGTTTTGAAGTTTGTCATTAAATGCTTTATATTGTCAAATGTAAACATTAAATTTTAAAAGCTCCAGTAAAAAATCAAAAATAAAATTTAAAAAAGGAAAAAAGTAGCCCTCAGCAGGGCTCGAAACAGTGACCCCCGGAATCCTAGAGTAAAAACGCATTAGCCAACTGAGCTATCTTACCAAGCATACATTTTATACCTTATATAAGCAATCATCGTAGTTTCACAAATTTACACGACAACAACAGAACTCTCCAAATAATTCAATCGTTTCGCGTTGCAACGCTTTATAATTTTTAGGTTTTTAAATCGTCAAACGATGCATATAATGGCTATATTAGAGCATGGAAAATGTTCAGTAATACTGACTTCTCACAAATATCATAACTAAACCGAAAATTTGCGAATCTGAAACAACTTTTTTCAATTTTGTCAATTTACCAAACCGTGAAAAGATCCATTTAATACATATTGTGTATTATTCATTTAACATTGAAATGAACAATGCAGAAAAAGTGTCGATATTGCTTATATTCGTCCATATCCGCACTTTTCGGTCATATCCGCGGATATGAGTCATATACGCATTTTAGACGGACCGCTTTTTACTCGGGATACTCGTGATACCTTCCCGAATGGGAGACAACTTCTTAATTACGCAAAAAACCCGAATATCTGGCAAGCAGTATAAAGTGGTAAAAGGTTCAACATTTTCGTAATTGTGGTTATAGTATAACTATCTTTTTGAATTTTATTTTCTATTCATAAAATGCAAATATAGATATTAAATATATCGCATCATTTATCATTCGAGCTTAAAATAGTGATCAATCATTTAGTAACACATTTCCGGTAACTACATATATATTCTATTTCATTGGCAATCCGCTTTATGCTACAAGCTCATCGGTTATCTGTAAATTCTAAGTTCTGAACTTCAATATGCTAAATGGTGTCGCTTACGAAACTAACGTAAAAACATTAGCTCTGACTAGAACTAGATCAGTGCTTAGCTCGTTCATGCGTTGTTGATGTTTTTTTCTTCAATGTGTCTATGTTGCCAAATGTGAGTTATTTTATAAAGCTGTTTCTATTTTGTGCGCGTGTGAGCGCGTTTGTTAGTGTATTTTTACTTCGTGAATTTGATAAAACGCTTTTCCATACACGAGATAGTTACTACAACCATTCGCGAGAATTCTATATAACTTGTAGGTCGCTAATGCCGTTGATTTATCTGTAATTCACGTAAGAACAATTAAATTACTTAATATTAATACACAAATGTTATTTGTTAAACTTAATAATCTCGGCGTCGATTTTCTGCAGTTAAACTAGTTCGTTAAGGGCTACATTAGTTTGTTATTAAAAAGCGGAATAATCTGGTCGTGCTCCTTAGCCTAGTAGTAACATTCTAACGCCAGAACTGTGGATTGGCAGGTTTGATATCACGCACGCTCAGCCTTAACCAACTAACTCGTCTTTCTCTTGTGGGATAGAGGTAGAATTATGCGGCTTGTTTCGTTAAAATTAAAGTGCAAGCATTACTTTAGCGTATTGATGTTAAGAATTGAGCAACACTTAACCAAAACGTCATTGCGAAAATGGAAATACAAAGCGCAAATAACAGTCAATTCGAAAATTAATAGGTTCAAAAATAAATTTACAATTTACACAATATTTTTATAAATAATGTATTTAGAAAAAAAACGATTAAAACATACAAACGAAGTTAGTAAAATTTGAAAAACATTTGAACCCAGATAGCTCTTTAAAGCATTGCTATATGTGTTTAAGGAAAATGTGTGATTTGTTATCGAAGATGAAAACCCATACTTTTTTTATATAAATGTAACCAGTTATAATAAAATTGTAATATCGCATCTGTCAATATGTTTTTCTGTTTAATTTCGTGAATCTTTAATATAGCAACTTTCATCCAAACAAACCGCACTACGCAGATGTTTAACTGGAACATTTGAAAGATAATTAGTATTTGCGAATAACATGTTAAACAGTCAACTGAAAACAAACACAATTATACTTTATAGCAACACTTACGACATGTTATAGCCAGAATCGAGTCACAGAAGCTCTTCTTTATGCTCACACATTTATCGATGTCTTCAGTGTTAGCATTGCAAGTCAGGTTCAGATTAGATTTAATGTATGCAGTCACGTTGCGAGCGTTTGCCAGTCTGAAGAGCAAAAATCATTACTATCTCTCTAGAAACATAAATAATGAATTGCAATACCCCGGCAAATATCACAGATTAAGTGCATCTGAAGAATATCTGAAAGCTTGTACCACCGCTGCGTTATTTACCCGTAATTGTATCCCAACATTCTACAGAACATTGTCGCGTGTTCATCCTTTCGTATTGGATGAAAGCATATATTTGACCAAGTTTTGTTTAAGTAGACCTCAACAGTCCCTGTATACATGTTCTTCTGATCCGTAAGACGCACTGGTGTATCTTTGATAGAAACAAGATTCATAAACGTATAGGGTTAATGTAAGTCATTTTAGAAAAGATGCTGCACAAGATTCATTCGAAGAAATGTATACAATAATGAAAAATAATATGAGCTGAAGTTCAATATACGTTGTCATCGATGCAAATATCGACACACGAGCACATACTGCATCTTATTAGCGCTGGATTCTTGCATTTAGTATTATAATCCCAATTCGAAGATGGACACATCTGATAGTCTTCCTCTGTACCGCTGCATAGGATATTATCTACTAATATATTGGTGGCGAATCCAGGCTTGAAGTACGGTTCCTTCACTACTTCATAAACCCTGAACGTGTAAATTACGTAATGCCGTTATGCATCATCCGCATATACATATCAAATACGGTTGTAAGAACAACTTAAATTGTACAAAATTGCAGTATACAATTTAACCTAACAACTTTATAAAAGCAACGAGTATTTTTAATAAACAGTAATTGTACAGTTATAACGTTTTTGATAAAACTAACGCGATTAATTTAGTCCGTTAAAATATAAGAAAGTATGAATGGCTTGTTGTGTTCGCCTTATCTAATCAAAGCGCTGAAGGCAATGAATTTGTTCGCTGTTGTATAATCTTAGACGCAACTCAGTTTTCAAAATTATGTTATAGCTTTTTATATCGCAAGTTTGAAATGACCACAACCCATTCAAATTTATCAAGAGTGTGTCTTAAAACACAGGTCGAGATGTGTTGTTTTTTTCAAATCATTGATACAGCTAATCAGTGTGCAAATGCTAATATTATTTGACATGCATTAAGCCCCGTTTTCCCTGAAAGCAGCCAATATGTACAGATTTCAATGATAAACACTAAACTGGCCTACGTTGTCTTACAAGCTGTTAAATACACACTATGTACTGTACCAGTGAGAACAGGCACATGCAGTGGTTAAAGCAGACGCTTTAAGCATTCTGTCGTCTGCTAAATTTTACTGGAGTAATCCACACAGGCAGTCACGGGTTACGGTTCCTAGCGTAGCTAAGGCATACTGATTTGCAAAATTCGGTCTGCATTATTTGTGAGCTAACGCTCACAAATAAAAACTACTAACCTGGTGACATTAAGCAGCATTTTGCACATAACAGCCTGGGTCTCTGCAGTTAAATTATCAGCACACATATAATCGCTAAGTCCGTTCTTCTGCACACGTGCATATCCCCCATGCTGAGTAAAACCGCCATCAATGTTTATAGGAGACACTGAAAATATTTAATAAACATGTTCTCTTAAGAATGTAAAATAATGACGTAATGTTTTTATTTATTTAGTAAATATGAATTGGACGTTAAAATAATGTGTATTATAATTTGATTGGTCGCATTATAGTATAACTAAAAGGCACATACAACCAAAGGCAAAAATCTACTACAAACCAGAGAACAAAGATAATTGAAACATACAACAATTGATTGTGAGTCCATAGTAGCTGCAATAAGTGTATCCCCAGTCCGAGGAAGGGCATAGCGAGATGTCAGATTCATTTCCAACGCATTGCAGGTCTCTCAGCAAGGAGTTGGAATAATCAGAGTTGGTTGTATAGGTTGAATCTCTGCAAAGTAAATCAAAGAAACGGTATAAGACCAATAAATTCGTAAAAGGTTCTTACCCTCCCCCCTCCATTGACTTGAACAGATTTGTGTCATGGCGTTATTACAAATAAAACAATGCCCTTCATATACACTACCTTGAAAAATTATATTCTAGCAAATGGCAAAGTACGTCTGTGCTGATCTTTCCATTATAACCCCTATAACATATTGGTTTCCAGTCATTTTTAAATTGCAACTCAACCCGCCCGTCGAACGGTGTTTTGCCTCCCAGAAGACGAATTGGTGTTTCTGTAAATAAGAACATGCAATCAGCACGTGTATGTTTATTACGACCCAACATCTATGTGTGCTACGGAAATATTCCACCTGCAAGTGAACGTTTAAGGGTGAATTCACGATAAATAGTGAGTGAACATATACTGTTCCGCATATGTGTAAAAACATGCTCTAAAATCGGCAATGATCCTATGATCCGTTGAGTCAATGTGAGCTTTTATATCACTATACCGTACAAATGATTACAATGGCGAAAATATGACAAGATATAATCTTCTTCACAGAATTGTAAAGAATTACAATAGAGATTAGCCAAAGCATCATTACATTCACGTGTTAAAATGTAAACCACAAAACTGCTTCTGTTTAAATTATTATAGGAGGAATCAATCGGAAAGAGCTTACATATAGAATTAGCGTGGTAACATTTATTGATGTATTAATAATGAGCGTATGAAAGTTATGCCACACTTACTACCAAGGTAAAAAAATCATACAAGTTTAGTGTATGCTTCACAATATAACGTCTAGAATGTATCAAATTGAAATAAATGGCATGTTACTTTTCCAGTTGTTGCGGGGACATTGATACATATAACACGGTTACATGACACAACTGTTCAACTGATCTATAAAATAATAGCACCGTCTACCGTCTACGGGAACTGGGAATTGGCCAATATCCTAATTGACAGTACTCTAAAAATGTTCTTCTACAATGATTTCATCACTGAAACAAGGTATGCTGTATTTAATCGAACATTCATCAAATAAATATTCAGGAACCTTTACTTAAGCTAAACTAAAAATAAGGGCAACAACTCAACTAAAAGCCCAGTCAATGCCTGGCAGAGTATTTGGAATAAGTTGTGAAATTTCGTAAGGGCGTAAAGCGAAATGTTCTAATACTTACATGAGATATGAAAAGTCCAGAAACAATAAACTTCTGAATGGAAGCAAAAGTCAGCACAGTTAAACATTTTTTCTGCGTCTAAGTTACATAGAGAATAAAATTCACATTGACCCAAACCATTCAATGTAGCAAGAGGTAACAATAAAAGGAATTTATGCCGACTGTTTATTTTTTTAATCACAGACGCTGACGCAGTCGCAGGCATCGGTGCGTCGACAAAGCTTGATATTCGAAATGAAAAGTCGTTCTTATAAAACCACTTAAAGCGCTTATCGTTTTTTGTTGATTTCCATCAGTTCCCACCAAAATTTACTAGATACATTACGCAAAGGAAACATATGAATATGCAATAATATGAAATATTACTAAATTGTATGATCGCATTTGCGATTCTCATACGGTAACATTCGAGTTCAATTTCATATTAGCTGCATTATGCAATGCCCAACAGTTCATTATAACGTTAGCAATATCGCATTGTATATTTTACGCACCGAGTACTTGACAAAAAACAGTTGCCACGTTTCCATCTACGCAGGATGTTTCATTCCATGGGAAACTCTGACACTCCCCTATATCGTGCTCGCTTGATTTGCACGAAACGTTTTTTAAAAGGTTTCCATGATTACCAAACCCGAATGGGGAATCGTCGAGAACTGATGCATTCCTGAAAATTTAAAATGCTTTACACGAAATCCATGCTCGAGCAATAATTTAAGCTTTTGGCGTAACTTAATGTTAAGTAGGTTATGAACTGTTAATGAATAAAAAATATCGCGCTAATAATTATTTGTATGAATTTCCTTAATTATTATTATTTCAAGGAAATCAAATGTGTATAAAAACACACAGCTGATGACAAACCTTGCTGGCGTCTATTATCTCGGATTACTTTTTTTTTAATGACATTTTGTAAATGAGATAAAATGTGCTATTGATGTCACAACATAAATGCGTAATGTCAATGTTTTATCAAATCAAACCAAAGTCGTATGCCAGCTTTTCTGCAGACAACAGCAGCCTCTCTGTTTGTAAATTCGTCAGCACAGATGGTTCCCCAGCGTCCCTGGTGCAGCACTTCCACACGACCGGATCTCTCACTGCTGCCGTTCACTAGACGGACGCTACTGTCTGAAAAATGTTTATTATCAATTTATAGCGTCTGTGGTGGAAGGATTCTTTTTATGTTTATTTTATCGTATACTTCACAATTCATGTTTGAAAAATAGTATACATGGATGTGGTTAGTATTGACGTGAACAACCCTGTCCTAAGAGCACTCATATATTAACATGAAAGTAGATATTCCTCATTCTTAATGTTCATGGACTATCCCACAGATAACACATAGTGACACATTAGATATTGTATACCTTTGTGGGGAATATGGTTGTTTCTGGTTTATTCATATCGCCGACACATATAACATTCTTTATAAAAAATTACTGACACTTTGGAATTTAGTAGTGATTTGAAATGAAATGTTTCGAACAACGATAACATAATTTTGTCAGAAACATAGTATTGGTCAAACATATATTTTCTGATAAGAGTTAAGTCAACTCGTTTTGATAAATTTCGATGTGTGATAAAATTGTATGAATATATTAAATTACAAACTAAATAATTGATAAAAAATTAGCTTTGGTCTTTTAGTTATCTTGATTATCCATATCTAGAAGAAAATGAATACTTTATTTTGCGAAAATACGGTTTCGAAAATATGTTACGGCGACTATTAAAGGGGTCTTTCCACAGATTCTGGCATGAATTGAAGTTTGTCATTAAATGATTTATATTGATAAATGTAAACATTTGATCTAAAAAAATCCAGTAAAAAACAAGAATAAAATTTAAAAAAAAAAAAAGAAAAAAACACACCCTCAACTGGGTTCGAACCCCTGACTCGTGGAGTCCTGGAGTAAAAGTCTTTACCGCTTAGACCACTCGTCCATCCGTGCTTATACAATGACGGACGTATTTATACTTTATATAAGAAATCCTCGTAGTTTCACAAAATATAACGACAACAACAGAACTCTCCAAATTATTCATTCGTTTCGTGTTGCAACGCTTTCTAATTTTCAGGTTTTTAAATCGTCAAAAGATGCATATAATGGAAATTTGAGAGCATGGTAAATGTTCAGTATTACTGTTTCCTTAAAAATATCATAACTAAAACAACAATTTGAGAATCTGAAACAACTTTTTTTAATTTTGTCAATTTACCAAAACGTAAAAAGGTCCCTTCAATATACGCATATGCACATGTGGGTTTACGAGTGTGTCAATAACTACCTTGGCCGTTTTAGTACATGGTCTGTATGTTTTTTTTTCTAAGCGTTAACCCGCATTCATACATAGTTAAGTTTAAATAATTCAATACGAATTTAATGTTTGGACTTGTGGATATCGTTGTCTGGTGTTACAATTGATGAAAAACGCTTACTGCATACTATGGCTGCCTGGTCACACGGATACTCAACACCCCATGTGTCAGATTTACAATCTGAGATGTCCCCTTCTGTACTGCTACAGTCAAGGTTCCGAACGACACTTTTGCTGCGTGGCTGTACTTCGCTCATCAAGTACCCACTTGTAAAACAAAAATAAATTAACTTATGTTATGTTTGATAGAGAGGTATTGAATATAAAGATTGCCAGTAAGATACTGAGCAAAAAGCATCATTCACTTAGAAACGATATTTACTTTTATTTTTACGGTGATTAGAACCGTAACTTTAGACATATATGTCCGCTTATAATTTTGATATGATTATATTTAACCGTGCCAACCTTTGATTGTAGCCCAGATGTTTACAAATAATGTTTATATCATGTGCCGTGATGTCGTAATAATTATAATTGATTAATCGTTGACGACAGATTCCCAGCCAAGTTCCATTATACAAGATCTCGACTCTTCCAGCTTTTATTGAAGGTCCATCTGCGACCCTGACAGTGGATTTTTGAGCTGTAAATAAGAAATTAAAAAGATTTAAATAGGTTACAATCTGCAAATAACCATATATATTCGTTTAAATAAGACGTAGTTAATGTTGTTATCAACACTGAAGTCGTGGTTTAATGTTGTAAATATGCGTACAGAGGTATATAATGGAAAACCTACGAGGAAAGATCGAAAAACAAATAACGTACCACAGTTAATTGCAGCACGATTGCTTGTGCTACAGTATGTCAATGCCCATTGGTTGCTGGGTGTGCATCCACTTATGTCCGTTTCGTTACCGGTGCAACCAATACTGCTCATTGCAGAAAACCTTCCATAAGAATTATATTGACTGTACGCGTTAAATGTTCTCGGATGCCTAAAATAAATATAGCAGTTATAGAGATATCGTCCAACCTGTATCACTATTTATAACAATGCTCAAGTTGTCTTGAATATTGTAATCATTTGAAAATGATTACATTAATATAATATAGTTATTTGATTAGGAAACACTTACACAGTATGTTGAAAAGCCTCAACACACAGACGTAATATTTATACACACAACGTTAATTGATAATTTAATGATATAAAGCAATCTAATATATTCTGATATGCTCATTTACATGTGCAAAATACGTACACATTAGGATGCCCAAGCATTTTACACAAAACCATCGCATCCTGGATAGTCAATTGATCGTAACAAATTTCCCTCCAGTACCTATATAAGAAAAGGAGAGTTTTTATAATTTCGTGTATATCTTTGATGAAATGAACATGTTTAAATATAGAACAAAGCATCAACAATAATTAACTTGAAAGAAAAAGAAAGTGAATACAAATGGCGTGTGCCATATTCATATTTTTTTCTATATATGGAATTGTTTAAATCTTGGAAAAGTCAGAGCAGCAACATACTTTCTCATATAATTTTGAAAATCGTTAAAAAGAAATTTGAGCAATACCCGTTTGCTGCGTTTTCTCGTTCGTAAATCTCAACTCTTCCATTAAACATCGTCGTCCCGTCCTGAAGCCTTATTGGTGTGTTCGAATCTGTTAATAAAACATCTGTTTTAAACGCGTACATTCACGTGGACACTTGTTACAGAATGAATGGAAACATTACACATAAAGGTATTTTGGCACGTGAACTATTTAAATCGCCATGAATACCATAAGCCGTTAAAATGCCAGACATGTAATAAAATATCAAAACTGATAGCATCCACTAGATGTTTTAAACAATAATTATGCACACACCTTTTACTTATATTAAGATTTTCGGTAAAAGATGCAATAACACAATGTGCTATATCAAAGCAATGACAACTATATAAAAATAGTTTGATGTAAAGACAATATTCGAATAAATATTAAATTAACTCAATAGTTGTTCCTCTAAAATGTACAATTACTGTATTAGCGTTACTGTCTCTTAAAATCGCATGCTAATCATTATCATATTGTGCTTGATATTAGTCCAAATGTGCAGACAATTAAGCATAGTAAAGCTATATATCTTACAACAATTAAATGCAGCGCTAAGTCTTGTAGAGCATGAAACGATAGTTTTTGTTGATTTGCAATTCGCAATATCGGTCTCGTTCCCTTGACAGTCGTATCCATGCGATTTCATCGATCCGCTACCATTTTTGAAACGGCCATCGTAATAAACACTTATGTTTCTGAAAGGTATATTTGAATTTCACAATCACCAAATGAAACAATCATTCTATGCGTTTGTTAAATTATGTGAATGTATAATTAGAAATTATATATATGTTCTACACATATACGAACCCTCCTTCAAACCCTAGCATCCTGCACACGACCACTGCCGTCTTGTTATCTACGAGGTCAGAGCAAACTGTCTCCCAAACAGAATTATTCTGTATTTCGAGTCGACCTGCATACCTTGTGGGTCCATCTGATAAACGAACTTCCGTTTCTACAAACAACAGTTACCGATTGATTGCTAATCATATAGGGCAATGTGCGTCTACTTGTACACGATTGACATGGTGGTTTTAGGTTTAGTGTATCGTCCCAAACAGCTTAGAGTTATACCCATGAAAGTTAAAATCCTTTTTTATTTAAAAAAAACTACACCATTTTGCTCGTTGCAACCAAGATATTATGGTGTTAATGTTTTGTTTCTTATATAGATAAAACAATGTATTTTATACGCACTGCATTCAACCGATGCATCTTCCATATGTTTGCAGTTCGATTGAGACATCCAGTCGCTTGATTTACATTCAGAAATGTCATTTTCGTTACCAATACAACGCATTTCGTTCACTACTATATCCCCTGTGCCTTCACCATAATTACTTCCGCCCAAGGCTTTGGCATCACTGTAAGATGATAATGTATTTATTTTTACGTGATATGGATTCTTAGGTAAAGTATTTATAACTATACTAGTATTTTATTCGATATCTGAAACCATTTACTTTGTGCTAAAACCAAGCATGCGACAGATGACTTTTGCTTCAAGGTCATCGAAGCCGTCATCGCATATCGTCCCCCAGCGACCTCTGTACTCCACCTCAACACGTCCTGACTGGGAACTGGTGCCGTTCACTAGCCGAATTGGAGTTCCTGAAAAACGGAATCTAAAATTAATGATATACTAGTTCTTTATTCCTCTCATAAAAGAGTTTGATTTTTTACTCATACCTCGCAACGCAAATAGCATGTTTGTGTGTACAGACATAGGATATGTCAACAACAATCTTGTGCCTGCATACTTATCTTTGGCACATATAGTGACTACCTTCTGCATTTTTCTTTGTATTACTTTGTACACCTTGTACGTACGACAGTTTATGGACGCCGCAGAGGATAAAAAGCACGTGCTAGTATTCCTTCTCACACACAAGGAAATGTCTTTTTCTGCTCCATGGCATGAGTAGGATATCGGAGAGAATGTATTTCGGTAGGTATGTGATGACGTGAGCTGTGCTCCACTGAAAGTTAATGTTAATGTTGATGTTAATATACAATTGTTGTTTCTTTTTGTCTATACATAATTCTTTTTAAAAAATGCAATAAAAAATCAGGATGTATCAATTGAACGTGTGGGCAAGCATATTAACAAAACGTAAACATTTTTCTACTTGAAACTGAATCCAATCATTCCGCAGACGACCCTGGCTTCTGATAAGGTGAAGTTGTCGGAACAGATTGGTTCCCAGACCCCAGAAATGTTCACCTCCACCTGACCGTCGTGTATGGTTATGGCATTACCGGATGTCAATCGCAAGTGTGTTTCTAAATAGATGTATCGTTCATATGTGAACTCCAAATGTACATAAAAAGTTAAGATGTGCGCATGTAAATTTAAGTGGTCTACTTCTCCAGCGTTTAAATATTAAGCGATAACTCATTATCGGACACAAGGCGCAATCAATTTAAAAACGTAATGATATAATTTCCATTATCGAACGTGAGTATATCTATCTAGTTCATCGGCTAATTTCGGATATAAATCGTATCATTTAAGTGATCCACCCATTACAAATGCAAGTAATGCATATAACCTTGATATGAGTAAAACAAACCATGAGATACAAAATAAGTCGCCTTTATTGGTTTGTTGAGTGGAATTCCCCACATTCACATTCTTTTTCATTGACACTCAAGAATTACCGTGTGTATTTTAAATGTTCTCAATGTTTCGTTATTTGGCTAACCTTGATGCCGTAACGGTAACTTAAACAACGCTATGCAATATGCAGAACGCATAAATATATCAACGTACGGCAGTTGACCCCGATGTCTTCTTTGTGTGAACAATCAGTAGTTTGCCAACTATTATGCGAGCAGTTTGCAACGTCTTCTTCGTGACCAGTACAGTTGAGGCCGTCTAGCATGATAACTCCACTTCCTGGGCCAAACACGCGTGGCGGGACAACTTCTGCTAACCTGTATACATTTATAAGACAAATGACGTGATCTATTATTTTATTATGAATATAAGTGGTATGTTATTTCAATAATGTTAATGTTTGTAACTGATTGCTTAGTTTTAAAACAGTGTTCGTGGATTGCAGATAGCGCATCAACAGTAGATGCGAATACTAACTTTTCTTCAAACGCTTCAAAAAGTATAGTCCAGCACAACTTAAGTTAAGTTTAAACCTATTTATTTTATCTCGATGCATCGAAAGATTAGGGCTTATATGAAACGCTCTCGAGTCCATTTCCTGGGCCTAGAACCAGTACTTTGTGTCTTTGGGGGAGATCTTAAGAACGCTCCCACAGTTAGGATTGAACCAGGGACCTCGCATATCCACTACGCAACGGAGACACCTTAAGAGCCTTTCAATATTAGTTTGACCAATATTTTGTTTCTAATATGTCAGGTAAGACGCCCCATAAAACAAGTAAAGCTGTACGGTTAAGCTCCAAACTAAAAACGAACATTTATAAGACCCACAATCCTAAAAAATACATGCATTCATTCACTATATAAAAAACACCATGATTGCGATTGATTCTTATCTTAAAATATTTAGTTATCATACGGTTTAGCAATAAAGCACGTTTAAGGTAAATCTCGTACCCCATGTCCGTGAATCCGAGCATCCTGCAGACGACCTTGGCGCTGTTGACAGTGAACTCATCATCACAGACTGTTCCCCATACTCCGTTGTGCTCTACCTCCACTCGACCAGAGTACGGCGTCTTTCCGCCCATAAGGCGGATATTGGTGGCTGACACTTTAATACAAATATCATTCCTTCAACGGGAGAACAGTTAAAATGTCTTTGATACGACTTGTAATTGTCCTTCCTAATTGGTGATGCATTAAAATTAAATTAATACGAAATAAGTTATTTATGGAGAAAAATTGTCAAAAAATAATAATATATTATTTTATTTTATTTTGTTATTATATGTTATTATGTAACATTATATAATATTAATATAAATACGTTTTTATTGGGCATAAATATGAATACTATTTATACGTGTTTTTGTACACATTAAAAAGCAAATAAAATATGGTAGCGTACCTATTGGTAGCGTAAAAAGCAGCCAACACAAAATCGTATTAAACTGACACGCCGGCATTGCCAATCAGTGGTCAATGCATTTAGAAAACAGAGAATCCAACGTTTGAGCGCGATCGGGAAGATGTTGGTTATATAGTTACATGTCACGTGATTTAATTTATTCGTGGCCGTACGATTTGCCAACACTTCCTTGTTGATAAAATGTCGGTTGACAGGCCAACGGGGATTTTTTTCAATCAAGCTATATGTTTACACAGGATCATCTTCGATAGCATAAATGATTAAATGATTGTCTGCATTACAGAATCGAGATATTTTGAAGTGCGTATTAGATTGATTGTTGTCTCAAGTGAATAAAGACGGTGAATCCCCGTGCTTAAAGAACAATTGATCTAGTCTAAAATTGAATTTAAGAGGAACCATGGTATAAGTGCAGTTTGTTTAAATTAAAACTAATTTAAATGATCCACAAAACTATGGTATACAACAATTGTATTATGGGAACGAATCATGAAACAACATCAAATTCAATAATATTGGTTACTTCATGATGACCATGAAATTTGATAATTAGATAGTATAAAATATCAAATGACCTGATATATCTTCAAACATCCCGTTTTTATTAGATGAAAACCGTGTTATCTGCAAACAATACAAAAACCTCAACCACTCGAATAACATCAATCATTTTTACCGGTCTAAGATAACATTTTAAAAATACGGTACTCCACGACCTAGCAGCATGTCTCTGTATTAAGTGCAAAAGCATTCGTGATAAAAAAATAAAGACATGGAATTAATTTAGACTGTATTAAAAATTTACAGCATACGTATGATAAATTAAATACTTTATGTATGATTAGGTATCAATATAATTATTCATGAATAAATAAGTGTGTGCTTTTCCACTGTCATAAATGTCAACACAATGCAAATCAAGTCAAAACATATACGATTTCATTTCATACCATATATTAGAAAACGAGTTAAACAAATCATAGCATGACCACGTGTATCAGATCTTTTGTTATCACATCAAATAAGCAAAGACGAATTATATTAACGCTCACTCCATTATAAAACTGGAAAGTTGTTGAAATTGGTTGACGTTTTTGCCGTTGCAACGCAATTTCAGCAAAACCAATGTTTCATATGTTTCAGATAAAAAAAGTATGCGTAATGCATATACAAACATGTAGCATGTTACAAAAAGTTGCAGAATTGCAAAGACATATCCAATACACAAACAGACAAAATCTGGAAAGAAAATTATTAAGAGTTCATTAATTAATTGCAAGATTAAAAACAACATGTTCAGTTCAACATAGTACATTTCTGAATTTAATGCTTCTTCATTTCCATTTCTTGATGTTACAACGAGGGTATAGAGCCAATTAAACTGTGTATCGTATAATAATTCGTATCTGCCATTTGATAACTTTGATACATACGAGCGTGAGGTTAAATTTACTTCATATGTATGTTGTCAATCTTATGGTTGAAACGTATTCTAACAAATAATTTTAATATACATTACTACTTGTTACAAGCCATTGCGTTTTCGTTTACTCGTTTCAAACTTGACTGCGTCATCTGCCCGTATAATTGAACAAGGCTTACATCGCACAATTCAACAAGGCTTAAATCGTCTGAGATCTGAGAGGGTAACGTATGTTTTTGCCGAGATACCTCTCCTATCGTGAATCATGGCAAAAAGGCGACCAAAATAAAGCATTCTCAAGTAGATCAGGAAGAAATAATAGCGATATCGAAGTGTAAATCTGTAAAAGTGTCAAGTTGATGGAGTTTATGTAAGGCTTCGAAAACTACGTATTGCTGTTTTAAGAATGCATATGTTCCCTTGATTTGATATTGAGGGATCAAACAACAAACTTAAATATTCAGCGATTAAACGACCTAACTTTTTACCAGATTTAATAATCTTTATTAATGTTGTAGACGCTCGTAATGTACTTTATAGCTATAACGTTTAAATAACCTTCCTGCAATATGTGTGACTCAAATCGTCATTTTCTGCTTACATCTACAATACTACAATGTTAAAATAACATTAAGTGAAGAAGTAGATAATTACATTTAGTTCTATAATTTGTGACGCATTATAATACCATATTTTGAACAGATTTTTTTCTTAAACATGGTCGTAAAAAGATTTAAAAAATGTATTGGGTCTAAACGTGTGTTTGTTCATATTCAATTCACCCGATACGACTCGAGTTATGCTGTTCAAGAGGCCTTTGGTTAACGGAGTTACCCTGTATGTACAAGCAATGGTATCACCATCATACCATTTGGTACGGGGTTAGCCTCTAGATAACCTGGCTCAAAGATTCTATAAATAACACTTTATTTAAAGATAAAGAAGAACACCGGATTAGGCTACGGTATCTCGATCTTCGCGATTATCTATTAAAATGATGAAATAAAACGCCCTTTTAATTAGGTCTTGAAAAAAAGTGAAATATTAAATATAAGTATTTATTTTATTCAAGGACTTTGGATCATTTTAAGAATGAATAGAATACATACTAAAGTAAACCTTGTTACCGCGTGGTTTATGTATAATAGATTCATAATTTTGAAAACACTAGGGAACTGTTGATAGTTTAATTATATTTAAGTATGCAATACCAAAAATGATAACAAACAATAAGTGTGGACGAAACAGGATTTCATTCATTCATTCGTTTCGTTTTTTCGTTCTTTTATGCGTTCGTACGATTTTACGTTCGAGCGTCCGTGCGTTTGTTCATTGGTTTGTTGATTCGTTCGTTCGTTCTTTTGATCGTTGTTTTGTTCGTTCGTTCGTTTGTTCGTTTGTTTGTTCGTTTTTTTTTTCTTTGGTTGGTTCTTTTGTTATTTCGTTCGTTCGTTCGTTCGTTCATTTATTCGTTCGTTCGTTCTCACGTTCATTAATACGTTAGTTTGTTCGTTCGTTCTTTCATTCGTTTGTTCGTTCGTTCGTTCTTTCATTTATTCATTCATTCATGTATGTATTTATCTTTTTATGCTTTTATGTTTTTTATGTTTGTATGTTTGTATGTTTTTATTTCTTTATTTATGCATGCATTCATTCCTCTGTTCAGCCGTCCGTTGGTTCATTCGTTTGTGCATTCGTGCGTTTGTTCATTGGTTCGTTCGTTTGCTCATGGGTTCGTTCGTTCGTTCGATCTTCCATCCATGCATCCATCCATTCATCCATCAATCCATCCATCCATCCATCATTGATTCATTGATTCATTGATTCATTCATTCATTTATTTATTTATTTATTTATTTATTTATTTATTTATTTATTTTGTTGTGAACTTTAAACTTTTTAAATTAATCAATTGTATTTATAATCTTTTTCAATATATGTGTGAAAAATTCAAATAAAACATAAAATATTAATATAAAAAACTTTCTCCATTGAAATACTGCTAATAACTAAAAAAATATATATAATAGAAAAGCGCTTAGACCATCATGGTCATTCGTTAAGATGCTTAATAAATATATTATTGATACAATTATTTTCCATAATTATGTCTATGTGCATGTATGTACATAAACAGTATAATAAAAGATAAAACTCTCAAAGACGAGAAAATATTTCAAGGCACGTTTTGCAATAACTTAATAATTTATGCGCAAATTTGGTTTCTATGACAGCACATACTACATGTGAAATAAAAATCCGCTTGCGAAACATCTAATGGAACAGAGACGCAATTATATTATATTCCTTTATAAAATACGATTTTTAGTCTGAAAATATCTGTTGACTTTTTAGTAACATATTAACTGCCTCCATTTGATGCGAATTACTTGTTTTATTAATTCCTTAATTGTGTCTTCCGTTAACTCGATGTGTCTTTTCTTCTTCCAGAAAATCACTCTTTTGACCTTGATGTCATCTAAACTCGTCAATTAAAAAGTCAATGGCGCTATTTTCAGACTCTTAATACGTTTTTAATTTCAAAATTGGATTTCAAATGATTTTGCCTATGCTTTCTAAACAATCATTTTACCACAATAAAACAGCGGAAGTCTACACTGTGCATAAGCAACCTGTTGTGATGATCCGTTTCTTATCCCTTTGAGCGTCAAGTTATCTCATATAGATCAGACATCGGCTGGCTCCCTAATAACTTAGTCTGACTTAAATTTTCTGTCGTAAAATATTGTGGTTAGATTTTTCATTTAGAAAACGCAAGGAGTCATAAATGTGTAATTGTAATTTGTGGAAAGACAACTGCGTCTAGATGAAATACGTCCAATCGTTAAGAACAGACGTATGTTACATACACAAGATAAATATTGATGCAAAGCATCAAAGGGCGCCGGGAATTTCAGTCTAAAAGGCACTCAATGAAGTTACATGGAACGATTTTCTTTCTACTGTAAATATTAATATATTGATCGATTATTTTAAACAAAATAGAAAAAGATACTGATATAACCATTATCTATGATTGTGTGTTATAACCCCCAAATAACCATTATCTATGATGTTGTGTTATAACCCCCAAATAACCATTATCTATGATTTTGTGTTGTAACCCCCAAATATTTCATGGTTCATTTTATTTACATTGGTTTCCTTTTTTTACTGGCATCCGTGTGCAGTTTTCATTAATGGAACAGAACTGTGTAGGTTTTAAAAAATATGTTTCATCTTGTAAGCGTAATTTCATATTTTTCTAAACTTCAAGGGAAGAGATGATTCTGAACGTATTCTTACGTTTCTCATTTACGATAGGGGTTGAGTACTCATTAATATGAAAACACTGTAAAAGTTTAAATGTGTTTACGAACCCCCACCCTCTCACACATATATTTCATGGGCATAATAAAAACAAAAAATGGTTACAATAAAACAGCATATTTATATAAACTAAAATGTCTACATCAAAACAAAAAGTTAACATAGAACACAAATAAAACATTTGATTCTACTGGGGCTCGAACCTTGGGCCTCTCACATGTGAAGCGAGCGTGTAACCACTACAATACGGAACCGCTTGAAAAATCACCTTCTAACTAAGTTATTAATAAGCTATTAATAGTCGGTTTAAATGTAAACCCGTTAGTTTAAACGCTGGATAGTGAGCGGGGTTAAAGGTCCATACTAAAGGGTCCATACCACTGGCAAGATACGGGTCAGGCATGCGGCCTTCTATATGTGGTTCTTATAAAAACCTGTAGGAGGACTTGATATTAATGAGACTGGGGTGCTGTGATGGTGCTCCTCATTGATAAGCGGCTGCTTCCTTAATCAAGACTCATTATTACAATTTATAATACGTGTCGCGCTTCGCGCTCTATAGCGCCTTTATTAGTAACTAGGTGTTGATAGGATAGTGGAACAAAGAAGGTTTTAAATCACCTTCTAACTAAGATATTAAGGTAGTGGGAGCCTAATGGATACTTTTCCAGAAACACTCTTTGTTATTATTTCCGCATAGTAAATTGTATATCACAACTAATTGCAAAATTTTTAAACTTTTTACCAGCCGGTTAACTTTGTATACGTGGTTGAATACACCTACCCCCTTGACTCGGTTGGGCGTTTTCTCTGGATTTACCCTATATCCAAAATATATAGTTTTTTGTAATGGGGTATACATATATTTTGACAATTAACTTAATAAACGTACTCGTCTGGATTTTAGTACATACAGAATTTAAAAAAAGTGTCATTGAAAGAGAATTATGCCTTTGATGTCCAGTAATATGTGCACTTATCTGGATAAAATGGCAAAAACGACAATAAATGGTTCAGTGACAAGAAACTTTAATAACGTTTTATGTCACTTATAGTGTGATGAAATGCATATATTGAAAATATTTATTAAACACAACATATTTTCAACACACTGAATTAATTTCAGGAAGTTTCACCGTTCCTATCTCAAGAAATTTTACTTTGAGTATGCCTATCCCAATTCATTTTCACGCAATGAATTTAGTATAAATTTGTAATCTCTTCTTTTGGGGGGGGGGTTCTAGTTGCTTATTAAAAGCTACAGTTATAAACCATGACATGTAAAGAAATTTAGCTAACTTTGAATTAATATTGATATAATAATACATTAACAAAGGCACCGCATAACGGGTGCCACGCTCGGCTGCGAAAGCTTGTCAGAATTTTTATTTTTTGGAGGTCACAATGACCTTGACCTTTGACCTAGTGACCAAAATGGTTGTGGCGTGTAGAACTCATCAATGTGCATCTACATATGAAGTTTCAAAGTTGTAGGTTGAAGAACTGTGATGTTAGAGGCAAAGTAAAGTTTTATATTAGAGGTCACAGTGACCTTGACCTTGACCTAGTGACCAAAAATGGGTGTGGTGTGTAGAACTCATCAAGTGCATGTACATATGAATTGTCAAAGTTTTAGTTGAAGCACTATGATGTTAGAGGCAAGTAAAAGTTTTATATTAGAGTCCAACAGTGACCTTGACCTTTGACCTAGTGACCAAAA